>NW_022262590.1:0-76225 GCF_002021735.2 Oncorhynchus kisutch | reverse complement strand
GGGTAATTAGTGGTATACTAGAGGATAGGAGAGGAGAGGAGAGGAGAGGAGAGGAGAGGAGAGGAGAGGAGAGGAGAGGAGAGGAGGAGGAGAGGAGAGGAGAGGAGAGGAGAGGAGAGGAGAGGAGAGGAGAGGAGAGGAGAGGAGAGGAGAGGAGAGGAAGAGGAGAGGAGAGGAGACCAAAACCACTGATGGTATGAATTATACATGTCTATACCTCTAGAACAACTAAGGGTATTCATAATATAGTCTATACCGCCAGAACGTATAATGGGTATTTGATACACTGCCGATTTTTCTGGTTTTCCTACTTACAAAGCATGTAGAGGTCTGTAATTTTTATCATAGTTCCAGAAAATCACATTGTATGATAAGTAATTAGTTAGCATTTTATTGCATGACATAAGTATTTGATAACCTACCAACCAGTAAGGATTCCAGCTCTCACAGACCTGTTAGTTTTTCAGCCCTCCTGTTCTCCACTCATTACCTGTATTAACTGCACCTGTTTGAACTCGTTACCTGTATAAAAGACACCTGTCCACACACTCAATCAAACAGACTCCAACCTCTCCACAATGGCCAAGACCAGAGAGCTGTGTAAGGACATCAGGGATAAAATTGTAGACCTGCACAAGGCTGGGATGGGCTACAGGACAATAGGCAAGCAGCTTGTTGAGAAGGCAACAACTGTTGGCGCAATTATTAGAAAATGGAAAGAAGTTCAAGATGACGGTCAATCACCCTCGGTCTGGGGCTCCATGCAAGATCTCACCTCGTGGGGCATCAATGATCATGAGGAAGGTGAGGGATCAGCCCAGAACTACACGGCAGGACCTGGTCAATGACCTGAAGAGAGCTGGGACCACAGTCTCAAAGAAAACCATTAGTAACACACTACGCCGTCATGGATTAAAATCCTGCAGCGCACGCAAGGTCCCCCTGCTCAAGCCAGCGCATGTCCAGGCCCATCTGAAGTTTGCCAATAACCATCTGGATGATTCAGAGGAGGAATGGGAGAAGGTCATGTGGTCTGATGAGACAAAAATAGAGCTTTTTGGACTGAACTCCACTAGCAGTGTTTGGAGGAAGAAGAAGAATGAGAACACCATCCCAACCGTGAAGCATGGAGGTGGAAACATCATTCTTTGGGGATGCTTTTCTGCAAAGGGGACAGGATGACTGCACCGTATTGAGGGGAGGATGGATGGAGCCATGTATCGCGAGATCTTGGCAAACATCCTCCTTCCCCAGTAAGAGCATTGAAGATGGGTCGTGGCTGGGTCTTCCAGCATGACAACGACCCGAAACACACAGCCAGGGCAACTAAGGAGTGGCTCCGTAAGAAGCATATCAAGATCCTGGAGTGGCCTAGCCAGTCTCCAGACCTGAACCCAATAGAACATCTTTGGAGGGAGCTGAAAGTCCGTATTGCCCAGCGACAGCCCCGAAACCTGAAGGATCTGGAGAAGGTCTGTATGGAGGAGTGGGCCAAAATCCTTCCTGAACTACAGGAAATGATGATCTCTGTAAATGCAAATAAAGGTGTCTGTACCAAATATTAAGTTCTGCTTTTCTGATGTATCAAATACTTATGTCATGCAATAAAATGCAAATGAATTAACTTAAAACTCATCTAATGTGATTTTCTGGATTTTTGTTTTAGATTCCGTCTCTCACAGTTGAAGTGTACCTATGATAAACGTTTACAGACCTCTACATGCTTTGTAAGTAGGAAACCCTGCAAAATCGGCAGTGTATCAAATACTTGTTCTCCCCACATAAGGTATACAGTATATCAAGGTAAATATTTTGTGATTTTCATGGTTTTAATATAACTGAAATAACTGTTTGAAACATGGAACTAGGAAGTACTGAATTGAGTGACAGGGAAAAAGGGGGAAAAAGGGGGAAAAAGTATTTAGTCAGCCACCAATTGTGCAAGTTCTCCCACTTAAAAAGATTAGAGAGGCCTGTAATTTTTTGTTTGTTTGTTTTTTAACCTAACTAGGCAAGTCAGTTAAGAACAAATTCTTATTTTCAATGACAGCCTAGGAACAGTGGGTAAACTGCCTGTTCAGGGGCAGAACGACAGATTTGTACCTTGTCAGCTCGGGGGTTTGAACATGCAACCTTCCGGTTACTAGTCCAACGCTCTAACCACTAGGCTACGCTGCCGCCCCTGTCAACTATGACCGGGCGGTGTGGGATCATTGTCATGCTGAAAGACCCAGCCACGTTTCATCTTCAATGCCCTTGCTGATGGAAGGAGGTTTTCACTCAAAATCTCACGACACATGGCCCCATTCATTCTTTCCTTTACACGGATCAGTCGTCCTGGTCCCTTTGCAGAAAAACAGCCCCAAAGCATGATGTTTCCACTGCCATGCTTCAAAGTAGGTATGGTGTTCTTTGGATGCAACTCACCATTCTTTGTCCTCCAAACACGACGAGTTGAGTTTTTACCAAAAAGTTATATTTTGGTTTCATCTGACCATATGACATTCTCCCAATCTTCTTCTGGAAGTTAACCCACTGTTCCCAGGCTGTCATTGAAAATAAGTATTTGTTCTTAACTGACTTGCCTGGTTAAATAAAGGTAAAAATATATATATATACTCAATGGGGTATTCAATGTCAGATTTTTTTATTCTTCTATCAGTAGGTGCCCTTCTTTGTGAGGCATTGGAAAACCCCCCTGGTCTTTGTGGTTGAATCTGTGTTTGAAATTCACTGCTCGACTGAGGGACCTTACAGTAATTGAATGTGTGGTGTACAGAGATGAGGTAGTCATTCAAAAATCATGTTTAAACACCATAATTTCAACCATGCAACTTATTATGTGACTTGTTAAGCACATTTTTACTCCTGAACTAATTCATGCAAAGGAGTTGAATTCTTATTGACTCAAGACATTTCAGCTTTTCATTTTTTATTCATTTGTTCAAATAAATAAATAAACAAATCCACATTATTGTGTGCAGGCCAGTGACAAAACATCTGAATTTAATCCATTTAAAGCCTGTAACACAACAAAATGTGGAAACAGTCAAGTACTGTACGTTCTGTTTGAAGTTCTCCTTTTTTGAGGTGTGAAGCAAATCCGCCTTGTGACTTTGTCAAGTGGGATAATATGTATTGTTTGCGATCACACAGTGTGTTCAATGTGTGGTGGAGAGAGAGAGATTACATATATGACAATCAGATGGTTGTCCTCCTGCTTCTGGTTTTGGAGGGTCATTTTGTTCAGATACAGCTTGAGCTGTGTGTGTGGGTGGGTGTGGGTGGGTGTGTGAACGTGTGTGGGTGTGTGCACGTGTGTGGGTGTGTGCACGTGTGTGGGTGTGTGCACGTGTGTGGGTGTGTGCACGTGTTTGGGTGTGTGCACGTGTGTGGGCGTGTGTGTGTGCACGTGTGTGGGTGTGTGCACGTGTGTGGGTGTGTGCACGTGTGTGGGTGTGTGCACGTGTTTGGGTGTGTGCACGTGTGTGGGCGTGTGTGTGTGCACGTGTGTGGATGTGTGCACGTGTGTGGGTGTGTGTGTGTGCACGTGTGTGGATGTGTGCACGTGTGTGGGTTAGTGCACGTGTGTGTGTGTGTGTGTGTGCACATGTGTGCTAGCGAAAAGTGATAGTCCAGTTAGTCACAGGCAGCGGGGTCATCCCAGGACTGTACCGTCTGGGCTTTAGAGTGAAACTACAGATAGACATCCCAGGACTGTATCGCCTGGGCTTTAGAGTGAAACTACAGATAGACTGTACCGCCTGGGCTTTAGAGTGAAACTACAGATAGACATCCCAGGACTGTACCGCCTGGGCTTTAGAGTGAAACTACAGATAGACATCCCAGGACTGTACCGCCTGGGCTTTAGAGTGAAACTACAGATAGACATCCCAGGACTGTACCGCCTGGGCTTTAGAGTGAAACAACAGATAGACATCCCAGGACTGTACCGCCTGGGCTTTAGAGTGAAACTACAGATAGACATCCCAGGACTGTACCGCCTGGGCTTTAGAGTGAAACTACAGATAGACATCCCAGGACGGTACCGCCTGGGCTTTAGAGTGAAACTACAGATAGACATCCCAGGACTGTACCGCCTGGGCTTTAGAGTGAAACTACAGATAGACTGTACCGCCTGGGCTTTAGAGTGAAACAACAGATAGACATCCCAGGACTGTACCGCCTGGGCTTTAGAGTGAAACTACAGATAGACATCCCAGGACTGTACCGCCTGGGCCTTAGAGTGAAACTACAGATAGACATCCCAGGACTGTACCGCCTGGGCCTTAGAGTGAAACTACAGATAGACATCCCAGGACTGTACCGCCTGGGCTTTAGAGTGAAACTACAGATAGACATCCCAGGACTGTACCGCCTGGGCTTTAGAGTGAAACTACAGATAGACATCCCAGGACTGTACCGCCTGGGCTTTAGAGTGAAACAACAGATAGACATCCCAGGACTGTACCGCCTGGGCTTTAGAGTGAAACTACAGATAGACATCCCAGGACTGTACCGCCTGGGCTTTAGAGTGAAACTACAGATCGACATCCCAGGACGGTACCGCCTGGGCTTTAGAGTGAAACTACAGATAGACATCCCAGGACTGTACCGCCTGGGCTTTAGAGTGAAACTACAGATAGACATCCCAGGACTGTACCGCCTGGGCTTTAGAGTGAAACTACGATAGACATCCCAGGACGGTACCGCCTGGGCTTTAGAGTGAAACTACAGATAGACATCCCAGGACTGTACCGCCTGGGCTTTAGAGTGAAACAACAGATAGACATCCCAGGACTGTACCGCCTGGGCTTTAGAGTGAAACTACAGATAGACATCCCAGGACTGTACCGCCTGGGCTTTAGAGTGAAACTACAGATAGACATCCCAGGACGGTACCGCCTGGGCTTTAGAGTGAAACTACAGATAGACATCCCAGGACTGTACCGCCTGGGCTTTAGAGTGAAACTACAGATAGACTGTACCGCCTGGGCTTTAGAGTGAAACTACAGATAGACATCCCAGGACTGTACCGCCTGGGCTTTAGAGTGAAACTACAGATAGACATCCCAGGACTGTACCGCCTGGGCTTTAGAGTGAAACTACAGATAGACATCCCAGGACTGTACCGCCTGGGCTTTAGAGTGAAACTACAGATAGACATCCCAGGACTGTACCGCCTGGGCTTTAGAGTGAAACTACAGATAGACATCCCAGGACTGTACCGCCTGGGCTTTAGAGTGAAACTACAGATAGACATCCCAGGACTGTACCGCCTGGGCTTTAGAGTGAAACTACAGATAGACATCCCAGGACTGTACCGCCTGGGCTTTAGAGTGAAACTACAGATAGACATCCCAGGACTGTACCGCCTGGGCTTTAGAGTGAAACTACAGATAGACATCCCAGGACTGTACCGCCTGGGGCTTTAGAGTGAAACTACAGATAGACATCCCAGGACTGTACCGCCTGGGCTTTAGAGTGAAACTACAGATAGACATCCCAGGACTGTACCGCCTGGGCTTTAGAGTGAAACAACAGATAGACATCCCAGGACTGTACCGCCTGGGCTTTAGAGTGAAACTACAGATAGACATCCCAGGACTGTACCGCCTGGGCCTTAGAGTGAAACTACAGATAGACATCCCAGGACTGTACCGCCTGGGCCTTAGAGTGAAACTACAGATAGACATCCCAGGACTGTACCGCCTGGGCTTTAGAGTGAAACTACAGATAGACATCCCAGGACTGTACCGCCTGGGCTTTAGAGTGAAACTACAGGTAGACATCCCAGGACTGTACCGCCTGGGCTTTAGAGTGAAACAACAGATAGACATCCCAGGACTGTACCGCCTGGGCTTTAGAGTGAAACTACAGATAGACATCCCAGGACTGTACCGCCTGGGCTTTAGAGTGAAACTACAGATAGACATCCCAGGACGGTACCGCCTGGGCTTTAGAGTGAAACTACAGATAGACATCCCAGGATTGTACCGCCTGGGCTTTAGAGTGAAACTACAGATAGACATCCCAGGACTGTACCGCCTGGGCTTTAGAGTGAAACTACGATAGACATCCCAGGACGGTACCGCCTGGGCTTTAGAGTGAAACTACAGATAGACATCCCAGGACTGTACCGCCTGGGCTTTAGAGTGAAACTACAGATAGACATCCCAGGACTGTACCGCCTGGGCTTTAGAGTGAAACTACAGATAGACATCCCAGGACTGTACCGCCTGGGCTTTAGAGTGAAACTACAGATAGACATCCCAGGACTGTACCGCCTGGGCTTTAGAGTGAAACTACAGATAGACATCCCAGGACTGTACCGCCTGGGCTTTAGAGTGAAACTACAGATAGACATCCCAGGACTGTACCGCCTGGGCTTTAGAGTGAAACTACAGATAGACATCCCAGGACTGTACCGCCTGGGCCTTAGAGTGAAACTACAGATAGACATCCCAGGACTGTACCGCCTGGGCCTTAGAGTGAAACTACAGATAGACATCCCAGGACTGTACCGCCTGGGCTTTAGAGTGAAACTACAGATAGACATCCCAGGACTGTACCGCCTGGGCTTTAGAGTGAAACTACAGATAGACATCCCAGGACTGTACCGCCTGGGCTTTAGAGTGAAACAACAGATAGACATCCCAGGACTGTACCGCCTGGGCTTTAGAGTGAAACTACAGATAGACATCCCAGGACTGTACCGCCTGGGCTTTAGAGTGAAACTACAGATAGACATCCCAGGACGGTACCGCCTGGGCTTTAGAGTGAAACTACAGATAGACATCCCAGGACTGTACCGCCTGGGCTTTAGAGTGAAACTACAGATAGACATCCCAGGACTGTACCGCCTGGGCTTTAGAGTGAAACTACGATAGACATCCCAGGACGGTACCGCCTGGGCTTTAGAGTGAAACTACAGATAGACATCCCAGGACTGTACCGCCTGGGCTTTAGAGTGAAACAACAGATAGACATCCCAGGACTGTACCGCCTGGGCTTTAGAGTGAAACTACAGATAGACATCCCAGGACTGTACCGCCTGGGCTTTAGAGTGAAACTACAGATAGACATCCCAGGACGGTACCGCCTGGGCTTTAGAGTGAAACTACAGATAGACATCCCAGGACTGTACCGCCTGGGCTTTAGAGTGAAACTACAGATAGACTGTACCGCCTGGGCTTTAGAGTGAAACTACAGATAGACATCCCAGGACTGTACCGCCTGGGCTTTAGAGTGAAACTACAGATAGACACCCCAGGACTGTACCGCCTGGGCTTTAGAGTGAAACTACAGATAGACATCCCAGGACGGTACCGCCTGGGCTTTAGAGTGAAACTACAGATAGACATCCCAGGACTGTACCGCCTGGGCTTTAGAGTGAAACTACAGATAGACATCCCAGGACTGTACCGCCTGGGCTTTAGAGTGAAACTACAGATAGACATCCCAGGACTGTACCGCCTGGGCTTTAGAGTGAAACTACAGATAGACATCCCAGGACTGTACCGCCTGGGCTTTAGAGTGAAACTACAGATAGACATCCCAGGACTGTACCGCCTGGGCTTTAGAGTGAAACTACAGATAGACATCCCAGGACTGTACCGCCTGGGCTTTAGAGTGAAACTACAGATAGACATCCCAGGACTGTACCGCCTGGGCTTTAGAGTGAAACTACAGATAGACATCCCAGGACTGTACCGCCTGGGCTTTAGAGTGAAACAACAGATAGACATCCCAGGACTGTACCGCCTGGGCTTTAGAGTGAAACTACAGATAGACATCCCAGGACTGTACCGCCTGGGCCTTAGAGTGAAACTACAGATAGACATCCCAGGACTGTACCGCCTGGGCCTTAGAGTGAAACTACAGATAGACATCCCAGGACTGTACCGCCTGGGCTTTAGAGTGAAACTACAGATAGACATCCCAGGACTGTACCGCCTGGGCTTTAGAGTGAAACTACAGATAGACATCCCAGGACTGTACCGCCTGGGCTTTAGAGTGAAACAACAGATAGACATCCCAGGACTGTACCGCCTGGGCTTTAGAGTGAAACTACAGATAGACATCCCAGGACTGTACCGCCTGGGCTTTAGAGTGAAACTACAGATAGACATCCCAGGACGGTACCGCCTGGGCTTTAGAGTGAAACTACAGATAGACATCCCAGGACTGTACCGCCTGGGCTTTAGAGTGAAACTACAGATAGACATCCCAGGACTGTACCGCCTGGGCTTTAGAGTGAAACTACGATAGACATCCCAGGACGGTACCGCCTGGGCTTTAGAGTGAAACTACAGATAGACATCCCAGGACTGTACCGCCTGGGCTTTAGAGTGAAACTACAGATAGACATCCCAGGACTGTACCGCCTGGGCTTTAGAGTGAAACTACAGATAGACATCCCAGGACTGTACCGCCTGGGCTTTAGAGTGAAACTACAGATAGACATCCCAGGACTGTACCGCCTGGGCTTTAGAGTGAAACTACAGATAGACATCCCAGGACTGTACCGCCTGGGCTTTAGAGTGAAACTACAGATAGACATCCCAGGACTGTACCGCCTGGGCTTTAGAGTGAAACTACAGATAGACATCCCAGGACTGTACCGCCTGGGCAATAGAGTGAAACTACAGATAGACATCCCAGGACTGTACCGCCTGGGCTTTAGAGTGAAACAACAGATAGACATCCCAGGACTGTACCGCCTGGGCCTTAGAGTGAAACTACAGATAGACATCCCAGGTCTGTACCGCCTGGGCTTTAGAGTGAAACTACAGATAGACATCCCAGGACTGTACCGCCTGGGCCTTAGAGTGAAACTACAGATAGACATCCCAGGACTGTACCGCCTGGGCTTTAGAGTGAAACTACAGATAGACATCCCAGGACTGTACCGCCTGGGCTTTAGAGTGAAACTACAGATGGACATCCCAGGACTGTACCGCCTGGGCTTTAGAGTGAAACTACAGATAGACATCCCAGGACTGTACCGCCTGGGCCTTAGAGTGAAACTACAGATAGACATCCCAGGACTGTACCGCCTGGGCCTTAGAGTGAAACTACAGATAGACAACCCAGGACTGTACCGCCTGGGCTTTAGAGTGAAACTACAGATAGACATCCCAGGACTGTACCGCCTGGGCTTTAGAGTGAAACTACAGATAGACATCCCAGGACTGTACCGCCTGGGCTTTAGAGTGAAACTACAGATAGACATCCCAGGACTGTACCGCCTGGGCTTTAGAGTGAAACTACAGATAGACATCCCAGGACTGTACCGCCTGGGCTTTAGAGTGAAACTACAGATAGACATCCCAGGACTGTACCGCCTGGGCTTTAGAGTGAAACTACAGATAGACATCCCAGGACTGTACCGCCTGGGCCTTAGAGTGAAACTACAGATAGACATCCCAGGACTGTACCGCCTGGGCCTTAGAGTGAAACTACAGATAGGCATCCCAGGACTGTACCGCCTGGGCTTTAGAGTGAAACTACAGATAGACAACCCAGGACTGTACCGCCTGGGCTTTAGAGTGAAACTACAGATAGACAACCCAGGACTGTACCGCCTGGGCTTTAGAGTGAAACTACAGATAGACAACCCAGGACTGTACCGCTTGGGCTTTAGAGTGAAACTACAGATAGAAATCCCAGGACTGTACCACCTGGGCTTTAGAGTGAAACTACAGATAGACAACCCAGGACTGTACCGCCTGGGCTTTAGAGTGAAACTACAGATAGACAACCCAGGACTGTACCGCCTGGGCTTTAGAGTGAAACTACAGATAGACATCCCAGGACTGTACCACCTGGGCTTTAGAGTAAAACTACAGATAGACAACCCAGGACTGTACCGCCTGGGCTTTAGAGTGAAACTACAGATAGACAACCCAGGACTGTACCGCCTGGGCTTTAGAGTGAAACTACAGATAGACTTCCCAGGACTGTACCACCTGGGCTTTAGAGTGAAACTACAGATAGACATCCCAGGACTGTACCGCCTGGGCTTTAGAGTGAAACTACAGATAGACAACCCAGGACTGTACCGCCTGGGCTTTAGAGTGAAACTACAGATAGACATCCCAGGACTGTACCGCCTGGGCTTTAGAGTGAAACTACAGATAGACATCCCAGGACTGTACCGCCTGGGCTTTAGAGTGAAACTACAGATAGACAACCCAGGACTGTACCGCCTGGGCTTTAGAGTGAAACTACAGATAGACATCCCAGGACTGTACCGCCTGGGCCTTAGAGTGAAACTGCAGATAGACATCCCAGGACTGTACCGCCTGGGCTTTAGAGTGAAACTACAGATAGACATCCCAGGACTGTACCGCCTGGGCCTTAGAGTGAAACTACAGATAGACATCCCAGGACTGTACCGCCTGGGCTTTAGAGTGAAACTACAGATAGACATCCCAGGACTGTACCGCCTGGGCCTTAGAGTGAAACTACAGATAGACAACCCAGGACTGTACCGCCTGGGCCTTAGAGTGAAACTACAGATAGACAACCCAGGACTGTACCGCCTGGGCCTTAGAGTGAAACTACAGATAGACATCCCAGGACTGTACCGCCTGGGCTTTAGAGTGAAACTACAGATAGACAACCCAGGACTGTACCGCCTGGGCTTTAGAGTGAAACTACAGATAGACATCCCAGGACTGTACCGCCTGGGCCTTAGAGTGAAACTACAGATAGACATCCCAGGACTGTACCACCTGGGCCTTAGAGTGAAACTACAGATAGACATCCCAGGACTGTACCGCCTGGGCCTTAGAGTGAAACTACAGATAGACAACCCAGGACTGTACCGCCTGGGCCTTAGAGTGAAACTACAGATAGACTGTACCGCCTGGGCTTTAGAGTGAAACTACAGATAGACAACCCAGGACTGTACCGCCTGGGCTTTAGAGTGAAACTACAGATAGACATCCCAGGACTGTACCGCCTGGGCTTTAGAGTGAAACTACAGATAGACAACCCAGGACTGTACCGCCTGGGCTTTAGAGTGAAACTACAGATAGACAACCTGTGTTTGTTATGTAGCAAGTTTACAACCCAGTGGAAGTTATTCCAAGGACATGGGATGTTATATATATATATTATATAATAGATTATTATTTCAAATGCTGAGGCATGTTTTGTTTTGTCTAATTGTCAAAGTGAAAAGGAGTGTCTTTAAATTTGTTTAAACTTGGAATCCCATTGAGACCAAACCCTCTTTTTCAAGGGATCACACAACCATAGTTGTGGGAAGTATAGGATGCTGCAGCACCCCCTGAATGTTATACATTGTTTATAAGTATTTTTTCACAAAAGTACCCTTTCCTGTAGTCCTGGAGAGCATGTCTCAGAGGGTGGTGCGGTCTGCACAACTTATTCCACCAGACATGCCACCAGGGGTCTTTTCACAGTCCCCAAATCCAGAACAAATTCAAGGAAGCGTACAGTATTATATAGAGCCATTATTGCATGGAATTTCCTTCCATCTCATATTGATCAAATAAACAGCAAACCTGGTTTCAAAAAACAGATAAAGCAACACCTCTCGGCACAACGGCTCTCCCCTATTTGACCTAGATAGTGTGTGTATGTATTGATAAACCCCCAGGAAGAGAATCTGCTGTTATAGTTAACGAGGATCCTGATAAACCCCAGGAAGAGAATCTGCTGTTATAGTTAATGAGGATCCTGATAAACCCCAGGAAGAGAATCTGCTGTTATAGTTAACGAGGATCCTGATAAACCCCAGGAAGAGAATCTGCTGTTATAGTTAACGAGGATCCTGATAAAAATCAGGAAGAGAATCTGCTGTTATAGTTAACGAGGATCCTGATAAACCTCAGGAAGAGAATCTGCTGTTATAGTTAACGAGGATCCTGATAAACACCAGGAAGAGAATCTGCTGTTATAGTTAACGAGGATCCTGATAAACACCAGGAAGAGAATCTGCTGTTATAGTTAACGAGGATCCTGATAAACCCCAGGAAGAGAATCTGCTGTTATAGTTAACGAGGATCCTGATAAACACCAGGAAGAGAATCTGCTGTTATAGTTAACGAGGATCCTGATAAACCTCAGGAAGAGAATCTGCTGTTATAGTTAACGAGGATCCTGATAAACCCCAGGAAGAGAATCTGCTGTTATAGTTAATGAGGATCCTGATAAACCCCAGGAAGAGAATCTGCTGTTATAGTTAACGAGGATCCTGATAAACCCCAGGAAGAGAATCTGCTGTTATAGTTAACGAGGATCCTGATAAACCCCAGGAAGAGAATCTGCTGTTATAGTTAACGAGGATCCTGATAAACCCCAGGAAGAGAAGCTGCTGTTATAGTTAACGAGGATCCTGATAAACCCCAGGAAGAGAATCTGCTGTTATAGTTAATGAGGATCCTGATAAACCCCAGGAAGAGAATCTGCTGTTATAGTTAACGAGGATCCTGATAAACACCAGGAAGAGAATCTGCTGTTATAGTTAACGAGGATCCTGATAAACCCCAGGAAGAGAATCTGCTGTTATAGTTAACGAGGATCCTGATAAACACCAGGAAGAGAATCTGCTGTTATAGTTAACGAGGATCCTGATAAACCCCAGGAAGAGAATCTGCTGTTATAGTTAACGAGGATCCTGATAAACCCCAGGAGGAGAATCTGCTGTTATAGTTAACGAGGATCCTGATAAACACCAGGAAGAGAATCTGCTGTTATAGTTAACGAGGATCCTGATAAACCCCAGGAAGAGAATCTGCTGTTATAGTTAATGAGGATCCTGATAAACCTCAGGAAGAGAATCTGCTGTTATAGTTAACGAGGATCCTGATAAACCTCAGGAAGAGAATCTGCTGTTATAGTTAACGAGGATCCTGATAAACCCCAGGAAGAGAATCTGCTGTTATAGTTAACGAGGATCCTGATAAACCCCAGGAAGAGAATCTGCTGTTATAGTTAACGAGGATCCTGATAAACCCCAGGAAGAGAATCTGCTGTTATAGTTAACGAGGATCCTGATAAACCCCAGGAGGAGAATCTGCTGTTATAGTTAACCAGGATCCTGATAAACCCCAGGAAGAGAATCTGCTGTTATAGTTAACGAGGATCCTGATAAACCCCAGGAAGAGAATCTGCTGTTATAGTTAACGAGGATCCTGATAAACCCCAGGAAGAGAATCTGCTGTTATAGTTAACGAGGATCCTGATAAACCCCAGGAGGAGAATCTGCTGTTATAGTTAACGAGGATCCTGATAAACCCCAGGAGGAGAATCTGCTGTTATAGTTAACGAGGATCCTGATAAACCCCAGGAAGAGAATCTGCTGTTATAGTTAACGAGGATCCTGATAAACACCAGGAAGAGAATCTGCTGTTATAGTTAACGAGGATCCTGATAAACCCCAGGAAGAGAATCTGCTGTTATAGTTAACGAGGATCCTGATAAACCCCAGGAAGAGAATCTGCTGTTATAGTTAACGAGGATCCTGATAAACCCCAGGAAGAGAATCTGCTGTTATAGTTAACGAGGATCCTGATAAACCCCAGGAAGAGAATCTGCTGTTATAGTTAACGAGGATCCTGATAAACCCCAGGAAGAGAATCTGCTGTTATAGTTAACGAGGATCCTGATAAACCCCAGGAAGAGAATCTGCTGTTATAGTTAACGAGGATCCTGATAAACCCCAGGAAGAGAATCTGCTGTTATAGTTAACGAGGATCCTGATAAACCCCAGGAAGAGAATCTGCTGTTATAGTTAACGAGGATCCTGATAAACCCCAGGAAGAGAATCTGCTGTTATAGTTAATGAGGATCCTGATAAACCCCAGGAAGAGAATCTGCTGTTATAGTTAACGAGGATCCTGATAAACCCCAGGAAGAGAATCTGCTGTTATAGTTAATGAGGATCCTGATAAACCCCAGGAAGAGAATCTGCTGTTATAGTTAATGAGGATCCTGATAAACCCCAGGAAGAGAATCTGCTGTTATAGTTAATGAGGATCCTGATAAACCCCAGGAAGAGAATCTGCTGTTATAGTTAACGAGGATCCTGATAAACCCCAGGAAGAGAATCTGCTGTTATAGTTAATGAGGATCCTGATAAACCCCAGGGAGAGAATCTGCTGTTATAGTTAACGAGGATCCTGATAAACCCCAGGAAGAGAATCTGCTGTTATAGTTAACGAGGATCCTGATAAACCTCAGGAAGAGAATCTGCTGTTATAGTTAATGAGGATCCTGATAAACACCAGGAAGAGAATCTGCTGTTATAGTTAACGAGGATCCTGATAAACCCCAGGAAGAGAATCTGCTGTTATAGTTAACGAGGATCCTGATAAACACCAGGAAGAGAATCTGCTGTTATAGTTAACGAGGATCCTGATAAACCCCAGGAAGAGAATCTGCTGTTATAGTTAACGAGGATCCTGATAAACACCAGGAAGAGAATCTGCTGTTATAGTTAACGAGGATCCTGATAAACCCCAGGAAGAGAATCTGCTGTTATAGTTAACGAGGATCCTGATAAACCCCAGGAGGAGAATCTGCTGTTATAGTTAACGAGGATCCTGATAAACACCAGGAAGAGAATCTGCTGTTATAGTTAACGAGGATCCTGATAAACCCCAGGAAGAGAATCTGCTGTTATAGTTAATGAGGATCCTGATAAACCTCAGGAAGAGAATCTGCTGTTATAGTTAACGAGGATCCTGATAAACCTCAGGAAGAGAATCTGCTGTTATAGTTAACGAGGATCCTGATAAACCCCAGGAAGAGAATCTGCTGTTATAGTTAACGAGGATCCTGATAAACCCCAGGAAGAGAATCTGCTGTTATAGTTAACGAGGATCCTGATAAACCCCAGGAAGAGAATCTGCTGTTATAGTTAACGAGGATCCTGATAAACCCCAGGAAGAGAATCTGCTGTTATAGTTAATGAGGATCCTGATAAACCCCAGGAAGAGAATCTGCTGTTATAGTTAACGAGGATCCTGATAAACCCCAGGAAGAGAATCTGCTGTTATAGTTAATGAGGATCCTGATAAACCCCAGGAAGAGAATCTGCTGTTATAGTTAATGAGGATCCTGATAAACCCCAGGAAGAGAATCTGCTGTTATAGTTAATGAGGATCCTGATAAACCCCAGGAAGAGAATCTGCTGTTATAGTTAACGAGGATCCTGATAAACCCCAGGAAGAGAATCTGCTGTTATAGTTAATGAGGATCCTGATAAACCCCAGGAAGAGAATCTGCTGTTATAGTTAACGAGGATCCTGATAAACCCCAGGAAGAGAATCTGCTGTTATAGTTAACGAGGATCCTGATAAACCTCAGGAAGAGAATCTGCTGTTATAGTTAATGAGGATCCTGATAAACACCAGGAAGAGAATCTGCTGTTATAGTTAACGAGGATCCTGATAAACCCCAGGAAGAGAATCTGCTGTTATAGTTAACGAGGATCCTGATAAACACCAGGAAGAGAATCTGCTGTTATAGTTAACGAGGATCCTGATAAACCCCAGGAAGAGAATCTGCTGTTATAGTTAACGAGGATCCTGATAAACACCAGGAAGAGAATCTGCTGTTATAGTTAACGAGGATCCTGATAAACCCCAGGAAGAGAATCTGCTGTTATAGTTAACGAGGATCCTGATAAACCCCAGGAGGAGAATCTGCTGTTATAGTTAACGAGGATCCTGATAAACACCAGGAAGAGAATCTGCTGTTATAGTTAACGAGGATCCTGATAAACCCCAGGAAGAGAATCTGCTGTTATAGTTAATGAGGATCCTGATAAACCTCAGGAAGAGAATCTGCTGTTATAGTTAACGAGGATCCTGATAAACCTCAGGAAGAGAATCTGCTGTTATAGTTAACGAGGATCCTGATAAACCCCAGGAAGAGAATCTGCTGTTATAGTTAACGAGGATCCTGATAAACCCCAGGAAGAGAATCTGCTGTTATAGTTAACGAGGATCCTGATAAACCCCAGGAAGAGAATCTGCTGTTATAGTTAACGAGGATCCTGATAAACCCCAGGAGGAGAATCTGCTGTTATAGTTAACGAGGATCCTGATAAACCCCAGGAAGAGAATCTGCTGTTATAGTTAACGAGGATCCTGATAAACCCCAGGAAGAGAATCTGCTGTTATAGTTAACGAGGATCCTGATAAACCCCAGGAAGAGAATCTGTCTGCTGTTATAGTTAACGAGGATCCTGATAAACCCCAGGAGGAGAATCTGCTGTTATAGTTAACGAGGATCCTGATAAACCCCAGGAAGAGAATCTGCTGTTATAGTTAACGAGGATCCTGATAAACCCCAGGAGGAGAATCTGCTGTTATAGTTAACGAGGATCCTGATAAACCCCAGGAGGAGAATCTGCTGTTATAGTTAACGAGGATCCTGATAAACCCCAGGAAGAGAATCTGCTGTTATAGTTAACGAGGATCCTGATAAACCCCAGGAAGAGAATCTGCTGTTATAGTTAACGAGGATCCTGATAAACCCCAGGAAGAGAATCTGCTGTTATAGTTAACGAGGATCCTGATAAACCCCAGGAAGAGAATCTGCTGTTATAGTTAACGAGGATCCTGATAAACACCAGGAAGAGAATCTGCTGTTATAGTTAACGAGGATCCTGATAAACCCCAGGAAGAGAATCTGCTGTTATAGTTAACGAGGATCCTGATAAACCCCAGGAAGAGAATCTGCTGTTATAGTTAACGAGGATCCTGATAAACCCCAGGAAGAGAATCTGCTGTTATAGTTAACGAGGATCCTGATAAACCTCAGGAAGAGAATCTGCTGTTATAGTTAACGAGGATCCTGATAAACCCCAGGAAGAGAATCTGCTGTTATAGTTAACGAGGATCCTGATAAACCCCAGGAAGAGAATCTGCTGTTATAGTTAACGAGGATCCTGATAAACCCCAGGAGGAGAATCTGCTGTTATAGTTAACGAGGATCCTGATAAACCCCAGGAGGAGAATCTGCTGTTATAGTTAACGAGGATCCTGATAAACCCCAGGAAGAGAATCTGCTGTTATAGTTAACGAGGATCCTGATAAACACCAGGAAGAGAATCTGCTGTTATAGTTAACGAGGATCCTGATAAACCCCAGGAGGAGAATCTGCTGTTATAGTTAACGAGGATCCTGATAAACCCCAGGAGGAGAATCTGCTGTTATAGTTAACGAGGATCCTGATAAACCCCAGGAAGAGAATCTGCTGTTATAGTTAACGAGGATCCTGATAAACCCCAGGAAGAGAATCTGCTGTTATAGTTAACGAGGATCCTGATAAACCCCAGGAAGAGAATCTGCTGTTATAGTTAACGAGGATCCTGATAAACCCCAGGAAGAGAATCTGCTGTTATAGTTAACGAGGATCCTGATAAACACCAGGAAGAGAATCTGCTGTTATAGTTAACGAGGATCCTGATAAACCTCAGGAAGAGAATCTGCTGTTATAGTTAACGAGGATCCTGATAAACCCCAGGAAGAGAATCTGCTGTTATAGTTAACGAGGATCCTGATAAACCCCAGGAAGAGAATCTGCTGTTATAGTTAACGAGGATCCTGATAAACCCCAGGAAGAGAATCTGCTGTTATAGTTAACGAGGATCCTGATAAACCTCAGGAAGAGAATCTGCTGTTATAGTTAACGAGGATCCTGATAAACCCCAGGAAGAGAATCTGCTGTTATAGTTAACGAGGAGAGGATCCTGATAAACCCCAGGAAGAGAATCTGCTGTTATAGTTAACGAGGATCCTGATAAACCCCAGGAGGAGAATCTGCTGTTATAGTTAACGAGGATCCTGATAAAACCCAGGAAGAGAATCTGCTGTTATAGTTAACGAGGATCCTGATAAACCCCAGGAAGAGAATCTGCTGTTATAGTTAACGAGGATCCTGATAAACCCCAGGAAGAGAATCTGCTGTTATAGTTAACGAGGATCCTGATAAACCCCAGGAGGAGAATCTGCTGTTATAGTTAACGAGGATCCTGATAAACCTCAGGAAGAGAATCTGCTGTTATAGTTAACGAGGATCCTGATAAACACCAGGAAGAGAATCTGCTGTTATAGTTAACGAGGATCCTGATAAACCCCAGGAAGAGAATCTGCTGTTATAGTTAACGAGGATCCTGATAAACCCCAGGAAGAGAATCTGCTGTTATAGTTAACGAGGATCCTGATAAACCCCAGGAGGAGAATCTGCTGTTATAGTTAACGAGGATCCTGATAAACCCCAGGAGGAGAATCTGCTGTTATAGTTAACGAGGATCCTGATAAACCCCAGGAAGAGAATCTGCTGTTATAGTTAACGAGGATCCTGATAAACCCCAGGAAGAGAATCTGCTGTTATAGTTAACGAGGATCCTGATAAACCCCAGGAAGAGAATCTGCTGTTATAGTTAACGAGGATCCTGATAAACCCCAGGAAGAGAATCTGCTGTTATAGTTAACGAGGATCCTGATAAACACCAGGAAGAGAATCTGCTGTTATAGTTAACGAGGATCCTGATAAACCTCAGGAAGAGAATCTGCTGTTATAGTTAACGAGGATCCTGATAAACCCCAGGAAGAGAATCTGCTGTTATAGTTAACGAGGATCCTGATAAACCCCAGGAAGAGAATCTGCTGTTATAGTTAACGAGGATCCTGATAAACCCCAGGAAGAGAATCTGCTGTTATAGTTAACGAGGATCCTGATAAACCTCAGGAAGAGAATCTGCTGTTATAGTTAACGAGGATCCTGATAAACCCCAGGAAGAGAATCTGCTGTTATAGTTAACGAGGATCCTGATAAACCCCAGGAAGAGAATCTGCTGTTATAGTTAACGAGGATCCTGATAAACCCCAGGAGGAGAATCTGCTGTTATAGTTAACGAGGATCCTGATAAACCCCAGGAAGAGAATCTGCTGTTATAGTTAACGAGGATCCTGATAAACCCCAGGAAGAGAATCTGCTGTTATAGTTAACGAGGATCCTGATAAACCCCAGGAAGAGTATCTGCTGTTATAGTTAACGAGGATCCTGATAAACCCCAGGAGGAGAATCTGCTGTTATAGTTAACGAGGATCCTGATAAACCTCAGGAAGAGAATCTGCTGTTATAGTTAACGAGGATCCTGATAAACACCAGGAAGAGAATCTGCTGTTATAGTTAACGAGGATCCTGATAAACCCCAGGAAGAGAATCTGCTGTTATAGTTAACGAGGATCCTGATAAACCCCAGGAAGAGAATCTGCTGTTATAGTTAACGAGGATCCTGATAAACCCCAGGAAGAGAATCTGCTGTTATAGTTAACGAGGATCCTGATAAACCCCAGGAAGAGAATCTGCTGTTATAGTTAACGAGGATCCTGATAAACCTCAGGAAGAGAATCTGCTGTTATAGTTAACGAGGATCCTGATAAACCCCAGGAAGAGAATCTGCTGTTATAGTTAACGAGGATCCTGATAAACCCCAGGAGGAGAATCTGCTGCTATAGTTAACGAGGATCCTGATAAACCTCAGGAAGAGAATCTGCTGTTATAGTTAATGAGGATCCTGATAAACCCCAGGAAGAGAATCTGTTTTATCTGCTTTTCATTGATACGCCTTTAAAACAAATGTACATTTGAAGTCGGAAAGTTTACGTCTTGGCAAAGTACATTAAAACGTTTTTTAAAAATTTTATATATATATATATATTTACAATTTCTGACATTTAATCCTGGTAAAAAGTCCCTGAGTCAGGTGTAACTGAGTCAGGTTTGTAGGCCTCCTTGCTCGCACAAGCTTTTTCAGTTCTGCCCACATATGTTCTATAGGATTGAGGTCAGTGCTTTGTGATGGCCACTTCAATACCTTGACTTTGTTGTCCTTAAGCCATTTTGCCACAACTTTGGAAGTATGCTTGTGGTCATTGTCCATTTGGAAGACCCATTTGCGACCAAGCTTTAACTTACGGACTGATGTCTTGAGATGTTCCTTTAATATATCCACATCATTGTCCTACCTCATGATGCCATCTATTTTGTGAAGTGCACCAGTCCCTCCTGCAGCAGAGCAACCCCACAACATGATGCAGCCACCCCCGTGATTCACGGTTGGGATGGTGTTCTTCGGCTTGCAAGCCTCCCCTTTGTCCTCCAAACATAGCGATCGTCGTTATGGCCAAACAGGACATTTCTCTAAAAAGTATGATCTTTGTCCCCATGTGTAGTTGCAAATGTAGTCAGGCATTTTTATGGTGGTTTTGGAGCAGTGGCTTCTTCCTGCTGAGCGGCCTTTCAGGTTATGTCGATATTGGACTCGTTTTACTGTGGATATAGATACTTTTTAACCTGTTTCCTCCAGCATCTTCATAAGGTCCTTTGCTGTTGTTCTGGAATTGATTTGCACTTTTCGCACCAAAGTAGTTTCATCTCTAGGAGACAGAACACGTCTCCTTCCAGAGCGGTATGACGGCTGTGTGGTCCCAAGGTGTTTATACTTGCGTACTATTGTTTGTACAGATAAACGTGGTACCTTCAGGCATTTGGAAATTGTTCCCAAGGATGAATCAGACTTGTGGAGGTCTACAATTTTTTTTCTGAGATCTTGGCTGATTTCTTTTGATTTCCCAATGATGTCAAGCAAAGAGGCACTGAGTTTGAAGGTAGGTCTTGAAATAAATCCACAGGTACATCTCCAATTGACTCAAATTATGTCAATTAGCCTATCAGAAGCTTCTAAAGCCATGACATAATTTGCTGGAATTTTCCAAGCGGTTTAAAGGCACAGTCCACTTAGTGTATGTAAACTTCTGACCCACTGGAATTGTGATACAGTGAATTATAAGTGAAATAATCTGTCTGTAAACAATTGTTGGAAAAATAACTTGTGTCATGCACAAAGTAGATGTCCTAACCGACTTCCCAAAACTATAGTTTGATAACAAGACATTTGTGGAGTCTTTGAAAAACGAGTTTTAATGACTCCAACATAAGTGTCTGTAAACTTCACACTTCAACTGTATGTAGTGGTGGTCACAGAACCCTGACTGTACATGCTGACTACCTCAGTACACAGAACCCTGACTGTACATGCTGACTACCTCAGTACACAGAACCCTGACTGTACATGCTGACTACCTCAGTACACAGAACCCTGACTGTACATGCTGACTACCTCAGTACACAGAACCCTGACTGTACATGCTGACTACCTCAGTACACAGAACCCTGACTGCACATGCTGACTACCTCAGTACACAGAACCCTGACTGTACATGCTGACTACCTCAGTACACAGAACCCTGACTGTACATGCTGACTACCTCAGTACACAGAACCCTGACTGTACATGCTGACTACCTCAGTACACAGAACCCTGACTGTACATGCTGACTACCTCAGTACACAGAACCCTGACTGTACATGCTGACTACCTCAGTACACAGAACCCTGACTGTACATGCTGACTACCTCAGTACACAGAACCCTGACTGTACATGCTGACTACCTCAGTACACAGAACCCTGACTGTACATGACTGGTCACATGTAGTTCTGTCCTTGAGCTGTTCTTGTCTATTAATCTGCTGTATTATGTCATGTTCTGTGTTCTGTGTTCTGTGTTCTGTGTTCTGTGTTCTGTGTTTTGTGTTCTGTGTTCTGTGTTCTGTGTTCTGTGTTCTGTGTTCTGTGTTCTGTGTTCTGTGTTTTGTGTTCTGTGTTCTGTGTTTTGTGTTTTGTGTTTTGTGTTCTGTGTTTTGTGTTCTGTGTTTTGTGTTTTGTGTTTTGTGTTTTGTGTTTTGTGTTCTGTGTTCTGTGTTCTGTGTTCTGTGTTTTGTGTTCTGTGTTCTGTGTTTTGTGTTCTGTGTTCTGTGTTTTGTGTTTTGTGTTTTGTGTTCTGTGTTTTGTGTTCTGTGTTTTGTGTTTTGTGTTTTGTGTTTGTGTTCTGTGTTCTGTGTTCTGTGTTCTGTGTTTTGTGTTCTGTGTTCTGTGTTCTGTGTTTTGTGTTCTGTGTTTTGTGTTCTGTGTTTTGTGTTTTGTGTTTTGTGTTCTGTGTTTGTGTTTTGTGTTTTGTGTTCTGTGTTTTGTGTTTTGTGTTTTGTGTTCTGTGTTTTGTGTTTTGTGTTCTGTGTTCTGTGTTTTGTGTTTTGTGTTCTGTGTTTTGTGTTTTGTGTTTTGTGTTTTGTGTTCTGTGTTTTGTGTTTTGTGTTTTGTGTTCTGTGTTCTGTGTTTTGTGTTTTGTGTTTTGTGTGGACCCCAGGAAGAGTAGCTGCAACTTTTGCAACAGCTACTGGGGATCCTAATAAAATACCAAAATACCAAAACTACCTGCCCTCCAGGACGTCTTCGCTACACCCGCAGTAACATCGACTAAACGCATGTATGTTACAAATAAAATATGATTATATTTAATTTTATTAGCTGCCCGATATGGCCGTCTGGGCAAAACCATTTTGCATCACCCCCACCCGCAAACTGCACATAATTATAGAAATTCACAATTGCAACACAATAAAAACACAACACTTACAAGCAATTTAAGAAAAGTAACTTAATAAACAGGATACTGAAAAACAATAGGAGAAGAGTCCTATAGTTACCCTCAATAGGAGATATTTGCTGTACAGTGCTATAGTTACCCTCAATTTGATATCAGCACTTCTTGGGCAAAGAGAAAAGGATGGTTCTGGTCTAAGTCTAATGACAACATGTAATGTGGTTGACATACTCCTGAATACATTAGGTCTTCAGTTTGACATGAGCCATGTGGGGTTTGTATTACAACACATGAATCATAAGATATTGACGTCTTAATTCTCGTCATTTGCATCTGAATCTGTGTGTTTTGTTTGGCACTGGATACATAATCCTCTTCACAGCCACAATGAGAACGTCACTGTCAAAATAAACAAAGAGAAAACAGTATCAGAGACAGCAGCTGCTTGGTTGAAAACGTTTTGATAGAGGACCTCTGAGGGCTGTAAAGTCCCAGAAACGTTTTGATAGAGGACCTCTGAGGGCTGTAAAGTCCCAGAAACGTTTTGATAGAGGACCTCTGAGGGCTGTAAAGTCCCAGAAACGTTTTGATAGAGGACCTCTGAGGGCTGTAAAGTCCCAGAAACGTTTTGATAGAGGACCTCTGAGGGCTGTAAAGTCCCAGAAACGTTTTGATAGAGGACCTCTGAGGGCTGTAAAGTCCCAGAAACGTTTTGATAGAGGACCTCTGAGGGCTGTAAAGTCCCAGAAACGTTTTGATAGAGGACCTCTGAGGGCTGTAAAGTCCCAGAAACGTTTTGATAGAGGACCTCTGAGGGCTGTAAAGTCCCAGAAACGTTTTGATAGAGGACCTCTGAGGGCTGTAAAGTCCCAGAAACGTTTTGATAGAGGACCTCTGAGGGCTGTAAAGTCCCAGAAACGTTTTGATAGAGGACCTTTGAGGGCTGTAAAGTCCCAGAAACGTTTTAATAGAGGACCTCTGAGGGCTGTAAAGTCCCAGAAACGTTTTGATAGAGGACCTCTGAGGGCTGTAAAGTCCCAGAAACGTTTTGATAGAGGACCTCTGAGGGCTGTAAAGTCCCAGAAACGTTTTGATAGAGGACCTCTGAGGGCTGTAAAGTCCCAGAAACGTTTTGATAGAGGACCTCTGAGGGCTGTAAAGTCCCAGAAACGTTTTGATAGAGGACCTCTGAGGGCTGTAAAGTCCCAGAAACGTTTTGATAGAGGACCTCTGAGGGCTGTAAAGTCCCAGAAACGTTTTGATAGAGGACCTCTGAGGGCTGTAAAGTCCCAGAAACGTTTTGATAGAGGACCTCTGAGGGCTGTAAAGTCCCAGAAACGTTTTGATAGAGGACCTCTGAGGGCTGTAAAGTCCCAGAAACGTTTTGATAGAGGACCTCTGAGGGCTGTAAAGTCCCAGAAACGTTTTGATAGAGGACCTCTGAGGGCTGTAAAGTCCCAGAAACGTTTTGATAGAGGACCTCTGAGGGCTGTAAAGTCCAGAAACGTTTTGATAGAGGACCTCTGAGGGCTGTAAAGTCCCAGAAACGTTTTGATAGAGGACCTCTGAGGGCTGTAAAGTCCCAGAAACGTTTTGATAGAGGACCTCTGAGGGCTGTAAAGTCCCAGAAACGTTTTGATAGAGGACCTCTGAGGGCTGTAAAGTCCCAGAAACGTTTGATAGAGGACCTCTGAGGGCTGTAAAGTCCCAGAAACGTTTTGATAGAGGACCTTTGAGGGCTGTAAAGTCCCAGAAACGTTTTAATAGAGGACCTCTGAGGGCTGTAAAGTCCCAGAAACGTTTTGATAGAGGACCTCTGAGGGCTGTAAAGTCCCAGAAACGTTTTGATAGAGGACCTCTGAGGGCTGTAAAGTCCCAGAAACGTTTTGATAGAGGACCTCTGAGGGCTGTAAAGTCCCAGAAACGTTTTGATAGAGGACCTCTGAGGGCTGTAAAGTCCCAGAAACGTTTTGATAGAGGACCTCTGAGGGCTGTAAAGTCCCAGTAACGTTTTGATAGAGGACCTCTGAGGGCTGTAAAGTCCCAGAAACGTTTTGATAGAGGACCTCTGAGGGCTGTAAAGTCCCAGAAACGTTTTGATAGAGGACCTCTGAGGGCTGTAAAGTCCCAGAAACGTTTTGATAGAGGACCTCTGAGGGCTGTAAAGTCCCAGAAACGTTTTGATAGAGGACCTCTGAGGGCTGTAAAGTCCCAGAAACGTTTTGATAGAGGACCTCTGAGGGCTGTAAAGTCCCAGAAACGTTTTGATAGAGGACCTCTGAGGGCTGTAAAGTCCCAGAAACGTTTTGATAGAGGACCTCTGAGGGCTGTAAAGTCCCAGAAACGTTTTGATAGAGGCCCTCTGAGGGCTGTAAAGTCCCAGAAACGTTTTGATAGAGGACCTCTGAGGGCTGTAAAGTCCCAGAAACGTTTTGATAGAGGACCTTTGAGGGCTGTAAAGTCCCAGAAACGTTTTGATAGAGGACCTCTGAGGGCTGTAAAGTCCCAGAAACGTTTTGATAGAGGACCTCTGAGGGCTGTAAAGTCCCAGAAACGTTTTGATAGAGGCCCTCTGAGGGCTGTAAAGTCCCAGAAACGTTTTGATAGAGGACCTCTGAGGGCTGTAAAGTCCCAGAAACATTTTGATAGAGGACCTCTGAGGGCTGTAAAGTCCCAGAAACATTTTGATAGAGGACCTCTGAGGGCTGTAAAGTCCCAGAAACATTTTGATAGAGGACCTCTGAGGGCTGTAAAGTCCCAGAAACATTTTGATAGAGGACCTCTGAGGGCTGTAAAGTCCCAGAAACATTTTGATAGAGGACCTCTGAGGGCTGTAAAGTCCCAGAAACATTTTGATAGAGGACCTCTGAGGGCTGTAAAGTCCCAGAAACATTTTGATAGAGGACCTCTGAGGGATGTAAAGTCCCAGAAACATTTTGATAGAGGACCTCTGAGGGCTGTAAAGTCCCAGAAACATTTTGATAGAGGACCTCTGAGGGATGTAAAGTCCCAGAAACGTTTTGATAGAGGACCTCTGAGGGCTGTAAAGTCCCAGAAACGTTTTGATAGAGGACCTCTGAGGGCTGTAAAGTCCCAGAAACGTTTTGATAGAGGACCTCTGAGGGCTGTAAAGTCCCAGAAACATTTTGATAGAGGACCTCTGAGGGCTGTAAAGTCCCAGAAACATTTTGATAGAGGACCTCTGAGGGCTGTAAAGTCCCAGAAACATTTTGATAGAGGACCTTTGAGGGCTGTAAAGTCCCAGAAACGTTTTGATAGAGGACCTCTGAGGGCTGTAAAGTCCCAGAAACATTTTGATAGAGGACCTCTGAGGGCTGTAAAGTCCCAGAAACATTTTGATAGAGGACCTCTGAGGGCTGTAAAGTCCCAGAAACGTTTTGATAGAGGACCTCTGAGGGCTGTAAAGTCCCAGAAACGTTTTGATAGAGGACCTCTGAGGGCTGTAAAGTCCCAGAAACATTTTGATAGAGGACCTCTGAGGGCTGTAAAGTCCCAGAAACGTTTTGATAGAGGACCTCTGAGGGCTGTAAAGTCCCAGAAACATTTTGATAGAGGACCTCTGAGGGCTGTAAAGTCCCAGAAACGTTTTGATAGAGGACCTCTGAGGGCTGTAAAGTCCCAGAAACATTTTGATAGAGGACCTCTGAGGGCTGTAAAGTCCCAGAAACATTTTGATAGAGGACCTCTGAAGTTGTATTTTTAAATTGTTTAATTTAACCTTTATTTAACTTTTATTTAACTAGGAAAGTCAGTTAAGAACAAATTATTATTTACAATCTTGGCCTACCAGTATCAAATGATGTTGGGCCAATTGTGAGCTACCCTGTGGGACCGCCGATCACGGCCCGATCCCCCCCAAGGATAGAAGACATACCCCCCCCCCCCTCACAGTATAAGAAGCCCCACACATCCCAGGCTGTAGCTCACACGCTAAGCTCTTTAGCTATTCAGAAGCCAACTCAACCCTTGCATTTGGGATTCAAAGAGCTAGACCAAAGAGTCACCTGCACCAGAGGGAGGGAGGGGATTAAGGATGGAAGGAAGAGAGGGAAGGATGTGTGGGGTGCGGGGAGGGAGGGAGGGAGGGAGGGAGGGAGGGAGGGAGGGAGCGAGAGGGAGAGAGGGAGGGAGGGAGGTGTGGGGGGCGGGGAGGGAGGGAGGGAGGGAAGGAGGTGTGGGGGGCGGGGAGGGAGGGAGGGAGGGGCTAGTGGTGGAAAAATGACATCATCTCTCCTGAAATGTCCCCATTATCTCAAACCCAGCTTAGTTTATCCACACACACACACATGCGCACGCTTATCATCTGAGCCACAAGAGATGACATCATTACCCCTCTCTATACCCCTCCCCCTGCATCCTATTGTGATTTCTTCTGCCGGTTAGGCTGCTTGTGTGTGTGTGTGTCTTTCATCTGAATATCTGAGCCATTCAGAGCATATTGATTCACATGTCTTTGTTACAGACTCAGAAGGACAGCTTGAAATTACATGTAATATCGCATGACTGCAATGGTGTTGATTTCTGGGACTGTTTGATGTTGTGCATTTTGATGTCTTTCATCTGGCAATTCACTACTTGCTGACCAAATGTTTTCATTTATGATCCTACAAAAACTTTATTTCCAGTTCAACAGACAGAAGATGGTTCTAGTGTTTGATCCAGTTCAACGGACTGTAGATGGTTCTGATGTTTGATCCAGTTCAACAGACTGTAGATGGTTCTGTTGTTTGATCCAGTTCAACAGACAGAAGATGGTTCTGGTGTTTGATCCAGTTCAACGGACTGTAGATGGTTCTGTTGTTTGATCCAGTTCAACAGACAGAAGATGGTTCTGATGTTTGATCCAGTTCAACAGACTGTAGATGGTTCTGTTGTTTGATCCAGTTCAACAGACAGAAGATGGTTCTGGTGTTTGATCCAGTTCAACAGACAGAAGATGGTTCTGATGTTTGAGCCAGTTCAACACACAGAAGATGGTTCTGGTGTTTGATCCAGTTCAACACACAGAAGATGGTTCTGATGTTTGATCCAGTTCAACAGTTCAACAGACTATATGGATCTGATGTTTGATCCAGTTCAACAGACAGCAGACTGTATATGGTTCTGGTGTTTGATCCAGTTCAACAGACAGCAGACTGTAGATGGTTCTGGTGTTTGATCCAGTTCAACAGACTGTAGATGGTTCTGATGTTTGATCCAGTTCAACAGACAGCAGACTGTAGATGGTTCTGGTGTTTGATCTAGTTCAACAGACAGCAGACTGTATATGGTTCTGGTGTTTGATCCAGTTCAACAGACAGCAGACTGTATATGGTTCTGGTGTTTGATCCAGTTCAACAGACAGCAGACTGTATATGGTTCTGGTGTTTGATCCAGTTCAACAGACAGCAGACTGTATATGGTTGTGATGTTTGATCCAGTTCAACAGACTAGATGGTTCTGATGTTTGATCTAGTTCAACAGACTGTAGACTGTAGATGGTTCTGATGTTTGATCCAGATCAACAGACTGTAGAAGGTTCTGGTGTTTGATCTAGTTCAACAGACAGCAGACTGTAGATGGTTCTGGTGTTTGATCCAGTTCAACAGACTGTAGATGGTTCTGATGTTTGATCTAGTTCAACAGACTGTAGATGGTTCTGATGTTTGATCCAGTTCAACAGACTGTAGATGGTTCTGATGTTTGATCTAGTTCAACAGACTGTAGATGGTTATGGTCGTTGATCCAGTTCAACAGACAGTAGACTGTAGGTGGTTCTGATGTTTGATCTAGTTCAACAGATTGTAGATGGTTCTGGTGCTTGATCTAGTTCAACAGATTGTAGAAGGTTCTGATGCTTGATCCAGTTCAACAGACAGTAGGTTGTAGATGGTTCTGTTGTTTGATTCAGTTCAACAGATGGTAGATGGTTCTGATGTTTGATCCAGTTCAACAGACTGTAGATGGTTCTGGTATTTGATCCAGTTCAACAGTTCAACAGACTATATGGTTCTGATGTTTGATCAAGTTCAACAGACTGCAGACTGTAGACGGTTCTGATGTTTGATCCAGTTCAACAGACAGCAGACTGTAGATGGTTCTGATGTTTGATCCAGTTCAACAGACAGCAGACTGTAGATGGTTCTGATGTTTGATCCAGTTCAACAGACAGCAGACTGTAGATGGTTCTGATGTTTGATCCAGTTCAACAGACAGCAGACTGTAGATGGTTCTGATGTTTGATCCAGTTCAACAGACAGCAGACTGTAGATGGTTCTGATGTTTGATCCAGTTCAACAGACAGCAGACTGTAGATGGTTCTGATGTTTGATCCAGTTCAACAGACTGCAGACTGTTGATGATTCTGATGTTTGATCCAGTTCAACAGACAGCAGACTGTAGATGGTTCTGATGTTTGATCCAGTTCAACAGACAGCAGACTGTAGATGGTTCTGATGTTTGATCCAGTTCAACAGACTGCAGACTGTAGATGGTTCTGATGTTTGATCCAGTTCAACAGACTGCAGACTGTTGATGATTCTGATGTTTGATCCAGTTCAACAGACTGCAGACTGTTGACGGTTCTGATGTTTGATCCAGTTCAACAGACTGCAGACTGTAGACGGTTCTGATGTTTGATCCAGTTCAACAGACAGCAGACTGTAGATGGTTCTGATGTTTGATCCAGTTCAACAGACTGCAGACTGTTGATGATTCTGATGTTTGATCCAGTTCAACAGACTGCAGACTGTTGACGGTTCTGATGTTTGATCCAGTTCAACAGACTGCAGACTGTAGATGGTTCTGATGTTTGATCCAGTTCAACAGACTGTAGATGGTTCTGGTGTTTGATCCAGTTCAACAGACTGCAGACTGTAGGTGGTTCTGATGTTTGATCCAGTTCAACAGACTGTAGGTGGTTCTGATGTTTGATCCAGATCACTCTTACACATTCCTTTCTCATTCCGTTCCTCCAGCTCATATGTCATACAGTGTTCCCCCAGGAGATGATACCCTCACACTTCATGGTTTTAATCTAATCTATTGTTTATCAACACTGTGTCCCAGTGTGGGATTTGAACCCACACTCACCTGGTGAATGGTTTATGTCCCTGATGGTTGGGCCACACAACCACCCATATATCTATATACACACACACACACACACACACACACACACACACACACACACACACACACACACACACACACACACACACACACACACACACACACACACACACTCACACAGCCTACCCTGTAGGATATATATATGCCTTATAGGATTCATGCCAGGTCTAGTGATCTAATCTAATTTGCAGGGATGATGTATGAACTTTAGGATGTTTAAAAAAAGGCCAGGTCTATTATAATACTGGGTCTATTATAATACTGGGTCTAATATAATACTGGGTCTATTATAATACAGGACAGGTCTATTATAATACAGGCCAGGTCTATTATAATACTGGGTCTATTATAATACAGGCCAGGTCTATTATAATACTGGGTCTATTATAATACTGGGTCTATTATAATACTGGGTCTAATATAATACAGGCCAGGTCTATTATAATACTGGGTCTATTATAATACAGGACAGGTCTATTATAATACAGGCCAGGTCTATTATAATACTGGGTCTATTATAATACAGGCCAGGTCTATTATAATACTGGGTCTATTATAATACAGGACAGGTCTATTATAATACAGGCCAGGTCTATTATAATACTGGGTCTATTATAATACAGGCCAGGTCTATTATAATACAGGCCAGGTCTATTATAATACTGGGTCTATTATAATACTGGGTCTATTATAATACTGGGTCTATTATAATACTGGGTCTATTATAATACTGGGTCTATTATAATACTGGGTCTATTATAATACTGGGTCTAATATAATACAGGACAGGTCTATTATAATACAGGCCAGGTCTATTATAATACTGGGTCTATTATAATACAGGCCAGGTCTATTATAATACAGGACAGGTCTATTATAATACTGGGTCTATTATAATACTGGGTCTATTATAATACTGGGTCTAATATAATACTGGGTCTATTATAATACTGGGTCTATTTTAATACTGGGTCTAATATAATACAGGACAGGTCTATTATAATACAGGACAGGTCTATTCTAATACTGGGTCTATTATAATAAAGGCCAGGTCTATTATAATACAGGCCAGGTCTATTATAATACTGGGTCTATTATAATACTGGGTCTAATATAATACTGGGTCTATTATAATACTGGGTCTATTATAATACTGGGTCTAATATAATACAGGCCAGGTCTATTATAATACTGGGTCTATTATAATACTGGGTCTATTATAATACTGGGTCTATTATAATACAGGACAGGTCTATTATAATAAAGGCCAGGTCTATTATAATACTGGGTCTATTATAATACTGGGTCTATTATAATACAGGCCAGGTCTATTATAATACAGGCCAGGTCTATTATAATACTGGGTCTATTATAATACAGGCCAGGTCTATTATAATACAGGCCAGGTCTATTATAATACTGGGTCTATTATAATACTGGGTCTATTATAATACAGGACAGGTCTATTATAATACTGGGTCTATTATAATACTGGGTCTATTATAATACTGGGTCTATTATAATACTGGGTCTAATATAATACAGGCCAGGTCTATTATAATACTGGGTCTATTATAATACTGGGTCTATTATAATACAGGCCAGGTCTAATATAATACAGGCCAGGTCTATTATAATACAGGACAGGTCTATTATAATACAGGACAGGTCTATTATAATACTGGGTCTATTATAATACTGGGTCTATTATAATACTGGGTCTATTATAATACTGGGTCTATTATAATACAGGCCAGGTCTATTATAATACTGGGTCTATTATAATACTGGGTCTAATATAATACAGGACAGGTCTATTATAATACAGGCCAGGTCTATTATAATACTGGGTCTATTATAATACTGGGTCTATTATAATACTGGGTCTATTATAATACAGGCCAGGTCTATTATAATACAGGACAGGTCTATTATAATACTGGGTCTATTATAATACAGGCCAGGTCTATTATAATACAGGCCAGGTCTATTATAATACTGGGTCTATTATAATACTGGGTCTATTATAATACTGGGTCTATTATAATACTGGGTCTATTATAATACAGGCCAGGTCTATTATAATACTGGGTCTATTATAATACAGGCCAGGTCTATTATAATACTGGGTCTATTATAATACAGGTCAGGTCTATTATAATACTGGGTCTATTATAATACAGGACAGGTCTATTATAATACTGGGTCTATTATAATACTGGGTCTATTATAATACAGGACAGGTCTATTATAATACAGGCCAGGTCTATTATAATACTGGGTCTATTATAATACAGGCCAGGTCTATTATAATACAGGCCAGGTCTATTATAATACAGGCCAGGTCTATTATAATATCAGGCCAGGTCTAGTATAATACAGGACAGGTCTATTATAATACTGGGTCTATTAATAATACAGGCCAGGTCTATTATAATACAGGCCAGGTCTTATTATAATACAGGACAGGTCTATTATAATACTGGGTCTATTATAATACAGGACAGGTCTATTATAATACGGACAGGTCTATTATAATACTGGGTCTATTATAATACAGGCCAGTCTATTATAATACTGGGGTCTATTATAATACTGGGTCTATTATAATACAGGCCAGGTCGATTATAATACTGGGTCTATTATATACTGGGTCTATTATAATACTGGGTCTATTATAATACTGGGTCTATTATAATACTGGGTCTATTATAATACAGGCCAGGTCTATTATAATACTGGGTCTATTATAATACTGGGTCTATTATAATACTGGGTCTATTATAATACTGGGTCTATTATAATACTGTGTCTATTAGAATATGGGTCTATTATAATACTGGGTCTATTATAATACTGGGTCTATTATAATACTGGGTCTATTATATACGGGGTCTAATATAATACTGGGTCTATTATAATACTGGGTCTATATAATACTGGGTCTAATATAATACTGGGTCTATTATAATACAGGACAGGTCTATTATAATACTGGGTCTATTATAATACTGGGTCTATTATAATACTGGGTCTATTATATACTGGGTCTATTATAATACAGGACAGGTCTATTATAATACTGGGTCTATTATAATACTGGGTCTATTATAATACTGGGTCTATTATAATACTGGGTCTATTATAATACTGGGTCTATTATATACTGGGTCTATTATAATACTGGGTCTATTATAATACAGGCCAGGTCTATTATAATACAGGACAGGTCTATTATAATACTGGGTCTATTATAATACTGGGTCTATTATAATACAGGACAGGTCTAATATAATACAGGACAGGTCTATTATAATACTGGGTCTATTATAATACTGGGTCTATTATAATACAGGACAGGTCTATTATAATACAGGACAGGTCTATTATAATACTGGGTCTATTATAATACAGGACAGGTCGATTATAATACAGGCCAGGTCTATTATAATACTGGGTCGATTATAATACAGGCCAGGTCTATTATAATACTGGGTCTATTATAATACTGGGTCTATTATAATACAGGACAGGTCTATTATAATACTGGGTCTATTATAATACAGGCCAGGTCTATTATAATACAGGCCAGGTCTATTATAATACAGGGTCTATTATAATACTGGGTCTATTATAATACTGGGTCTATTATAATACTGGGTCTATTATAATACAGGACAGGTCTATTATAATACAGGCCAGGTCTATTATAATACAGGCCAGGTCTATTATAATACAGGCCAGGTCTATTATAATACTGGGTCTGATATAATACAGGCCAGGTCTAATATAATACAGGCCAGGTCTATTATAATACAGGCCAGGTCTATTATAATACTGGGTCTATTATAATACTGGGTCTATTATAATACTGGGTCTATTATAATACTGGGTCTATTATAATACTGGGTCTATTATAATACAGGCCAGGTCTATTATAATACAGGCCAGGTCTATTATAATACTGGGTCTAATATAATACTGGGTCTATTATAATACTGGGTCTATTATAATACTGGGTCTAATATAATACTGGGTCTATTATAATACTGGGTCTATTATAATACAGGCCAGGTCTATTATAATACAGGCCAGGTCTATTATAATACTGGGTCTAATATAATACTGGGTCTATTATAATACTGGGTCTAATATAATACTGGGTCTATTATAATACAGGACAGGTCTATTATAATACAGGACAGGTCGATTATAATACAGGCCAGGTCTATTATAATACTGGGTCTATTATAATACAGGACAGGTCTATTATAATACTGGGTCTATTATAATACTGGGTCTATTATAATACTGGGTCTATTATAATACTGGGTCTATTATAATACTGGGTCTATTATAATACTGGGTCTATTATAATACTGGGTCTATTATAATACAGGCCAGGTCTATTATAATACAGGCCAGGTCTATTATAATACAGGCCAGGTCTATTATAATACAGGCCAGGTCTATTATAATACTGGGTCTATTATAATACAGGACAGGTCTATTATAATACAGGCCAGGTCTATTATAATACAGGCCAGGTCTATTATAATACTGGGTCTATTATAATACAGGACAGGTCTATTATAATACAGGCCAGGTCTATTATAATACTGGGTCTGATATAATACAGGCCAGGTCTATTATAATACAGGACAGGTCTATTATAATACTGGGTCTGATATAATACAGGCCAGGTCTAATATAATACAGGACAGGTCTATTATAATACAGGACAGGTCGATTATAATACTGGGTCTATTATAATACCCTCCACTTCCTCCCCCTTCTTCCTACTCTCCTCTTCCTCCCCTTCCTACTCTCCTCTTCATCCCCCCTTTTCCTACTCTCCTCTTCATACTTTCCTCTTCCTCCTCTCCTCTTTCCACTCCCCTCTTCCTACTCTCTTCTTCCTCCCCCCTCTTCCTCCTCTCCTCTTCCTACTCTCCTCTTCCTCTCCATTCCTACTCTCCTCTTCCTACTCTCCTCTTGCTCCCCCTTTTCCTACTCTCCTCTTCATCCCCCTCTTCCTACTCTCCTCTTCCTCCCCTTTCCTACTCTCCTCTTCCTCCCCCTTCCTACTCTCCTCCTCCTCCCTCCTCTTCCTCCCCCTTCCTACTCTCCTCTTCATCCCCCTCGTCCTACTCTCCTCTTTCTACTCCCCTCTTTCTACTCCCCTCTTCCTCCTCTCCTCTTCCTCCTCTCCACCCACGGGAGTTCCCACTGGTTGCTCTCAGTCTCATGGCCTTTACTTTAGTACTGCAGGTGTCCAATATTTTCCACAGGTTAGAGGTTAGAGGTCAGGGGTGAGCAAACGGACTACTACTGCTGCTAAAACCATTGTGGAATAGCAGACCAATGATGTCATAACGATCAACATTGGTTCGACCCCTGGAAAATAAAGAGGTCACTGATGTTGTTGGAATGTGAACTCTCTTTTGTAGACTCAGAGACCATCGAGGAAAGATATATTTCTAGCAATCATTAAGAGAAGAGAGAACGGAGGGTAGTGGTCAGGTTTGGAGGGGTAGTGGTGGGGTACAGAGAGAGGGGGGGTAGGGTCAGGTTTGGAGGGGTAGTGGTGGGGTACAGAGAGAGGGGGGGTAGGGTCAGGTTTGGAAGGGTAGTGGTGGGGTAGAGAGAGGGGGGGTAGGGTCAGGTTTGGAGGGGTAGTGGTGGGGTACAGAGGGGGGTAGGGTCAGGTTTGGAAGGGTAGTGGTGGGGTAGAGAGAGGGGGGTTAGGGTCAGGTTTGGAGGGGTAGTGGTGGGGTACAGAGAGAGGGGGGGTAGGGTCAGGTTTGGAAGGGTAGTGGTGGGGTAGAGAGAGGGGGGGTAGGGTCAGGTTTGGAGGGGGTAGTGGTGGGGTACAGAGAGAGGGGGGGTAGGGTCAGGTTAGGAAGGGTAGTGGTGGGGTAGAGAGATGGGGAGTAGAGTCAGGTTAGGAGGGGTAGTGGTGGTGTAGAGAGAGGGGGGTAGGGTCAGGTTAGGAGGGGTAGTGGTGGGGTAGAGAGAGAAGGGGGAGTAAGGTCAGGTTAGGAGGGTAGTGGTGGGGTAGAGAGAGGGGGTAGTGGTGGGGTAGAGAGGGGGGGGTAGGGTCAGGTTAGGAGGGGTAGTGGTGGGGTAGAGAGAGGGGGGTAGGTTCAGGATAGGAGGGGTAGTGGTGGGGTAGAGAGAGGGGGGTAGTGGTGGGGTAGAGAGAGGGATAGGGTGGGTGCATTGGAGCTATGTTAGATCAAAGCATTCCATGTTTTCACCTTTACACCCAAAGCCTTCTGGGAGTTTCCTTGAGGGTGGGGTCTGTGGTCACTGAACACTCTGCTGGTGATCCGTCTACATTTTGGAAACAGTTTAAGCATTGAAGCGTGGAAATCCCCCCCTTTCCCTGCCTAAGCAAGTTGTGCCAGACTCTGACCTCATTACTGAGAAAAAATGTTTTTTATTTGAAAGAAACTGTGGTTTAATTGACCCTGGTTTGCCAGTCAGTTGACTGCCTGCCCCTCATTCAGACTCTAGTTGGCTCATTGGAAGGTCGGTCAACTTCTAGTGAATCTTTTTTTTTTTTTTCAACAACTTTCTACTTGTGATGTGCTAGACGCCTTGCGCAAGATTGATGTAAAAAAATAAAAAATCCACTGGGGCTTGATCCTTTCATGCTGCAGCTTTCTGCTTCTCTGATTGCAGAATCTATTTCTGGTACCATCCCCAGGGTTTGGAATGCGGCCCATATACTCCACCCTTCACAAAAACGATGGTGACCCATGTGACCTAAATAATGATCGCCCCCATGTCCAAACTCTCTTGCCTAGCAACAATTCTAGAACCCTTGGTTAAAATACTCAACTTAGATTATTTTCAAAATGTGTTCTAAATGTACACCAATCAGGTTTCAGACCAGGTCATAGGATCATCTCTGCTACTTCGTATGGTTTTAAATTATGTTCTTAATTAAATGTTCAAATAAGAAATACTGTGAGTTTTTTTTTTTATTGACCCGGTCTAGAGCCTTTTACTCATTACTTAATTCAGAAGCTTCAATGTAGCTGGTTTGAAAAGGATTTAAAGGATAGAACACAGTGTATATTTACTGCTGGTGTTAAATCAGGTTTTCTGGACATAACAATGGGTGTCCCACAGGGATTTATTCTTGGTCCAGTTCTTTTCAATATTTACATTAACAATATATGTTCATCTGTAAAAAAACAATGAACAAAAAAACGCAGAAAACAACATCTGTATGCAGATGAAATTGTGGTGTGTGCTATTGCCCCCATTGCTGACCAGTGTTGGTGTTGGTGCTGTAGTTCTGTGTTGTTCATCTAGCCAGTGTGTTGGTGCTGTAGTTCTGTGTTGTTCATCTAGCCAGTGTGTTGGTGTATTGCTGTAGCTCTAGGTGTCGTTCATCTAGCCAGTGTGTTGGTGCTGTAGTTCTGTGTTGTTCATCTAGCCAGTGTGTAGTGTAATGTCCGGTCCTCTGGCAGTCTCTATGGGGGTGCCACAGGGCTCAATTCTCAATTGCCGACTCTTTTCTCTGTATATATTAATGATGTTGCTCTTGCTGCGGGCGATTCCCTGATCCACCTCTACGCAGACGACACCATTCTGTATACTTCCGGCCCGGCCCGTCCTTGGACACTGTGCTATCTAACCTCCAAACGAGCTTCAATGCCATACAACACTCCTTCCGTGGCCTCCAACTGCTCTTAAACGCTAGTAAAACCAAATGCATGCTTTTCAACCGTTCGCTGCCTGCACCCGCACGCCCGACTAGCATCACCACCCTGGATGGTTCCGACCTAGAATATGTGGACATCTATAAGTACCTAGGTGTCTGGCTAGACTGTAAACTCTCCTTCCAGACTCATATCAAACATCTCCATCTAAAATCAAATCTAGAGTCGGCTTTCTATTCCGCAACAAAGCCTCCTTCACTCACGCCGCCAAACTTACCCTAGTAAAACTGACTATCCTACCGATCCTCGACTTCGGCGATGTCATCTACAAAATAGCTTCCAACACTCTACTCAGCAAACTGGATGCAGTTTATCACAGTGCCATCTGTTTTGTTACTGAAGCACCTTATACCACCCACCACTGCGACCTGTATGCTCTAGTCGGCTGGCCCTCGCTACATATTCGTTGCCAGACCCACTGGCTCCAGGTCATCTACAAGTCCATGCTAGGTAAAGCTCCGCCTTATCTCAGTTCACTGGTCACGATGGCAACACCCACCCGTAGCACGCGCTCCAGCAGGTGTATCTCACTGATCATCCCTAAAGCCAACACCTCATTTGGCCGCTTTTCGTTCCAGTTCTCTGCTGCCTGTGACTGGAACGAATTGCAAAAATCGCTGAAGTTGGAGACTTTTATCTCCCTCACCAACTTCAAACATCTGCTATCTGAGCAGCTAACCGATCGCTGCAGCTGTACATAGTCTATCGGTAAATAGCCCACCCATTTTTACCTACCTCATCCCCATACTGTTTTTATTTATTTACTTTTCTGCTCTTTTGCACACCAATATCTCTACCTGTACATGACCATCTGATCATTCATCACTCCAGTGTTAATCTGCAAAATTGTAATTATTTGCCTACCTCCTCATGCCTTTTGCACACATTGTATATAGACTCCCCCTTTGTTTTCTACTGTGTTATTGACTTGTTAATTGTTTACTCCATGTGTAACTCTTTGTTGTCTGCTCACACTGCTATGCTTTATCTTGGCCAGGTCGCAGTTGCAAATGAGAACTTGTTCTCAACTAGCCTACCTGGTTAAATAAAGGTGTTCTCAACTAGCCTACCTGGTTAAATAAAGGTGTTCTCAACTAGCCTACCTGGTTAAATAAAGGTGTTCTCAACTAGCCTACCTGGTTAAATAAAGGTGTTCTCAACTAGCCTACCTGGTTAAATAAAGGTGTTCTCAACTAGCCTACCTGGTTAAATAAAGGTGAAATAAAAAAATAAAAAAATAAAATGCTGTAGTTCTGTTTCATTCATCTAGCCAGTGTGTTGGTGCTGTAGTTCTGTGTTGTCCATCTAGCCAGTGTGTTGGTGTTGGTGCTGTAGTTCTGTGTTGTTCATCTAGCCAGTGTGTTGGTGTTGGTGCTGTAGTTCTGTGTTGTTCATCTAGCCAGTGTGTTGGTGTTGGTGCTGTAGTTCTGTGTTGTTCATCTAGCTAGTGTGTTGGTGTTGGTGCTGTAGTTCTGTGTTGTTCATCTAGCCAGTGTGTTGGTGTTGGTGCTGTAGTTATGTGTCATTCATCTAGCCAGTGTGTTGGTGCTGTAGTTCTGTGTTGTTCATCTAGCCAGTGTGTTGGTGCAGTAGTTCTGTGTTGTCCATCTAGCCAGTGTGTTGGTGCTGTAGTTCTGTGTTGTTCATCTAGCCAGTGTTTCGGTGTTGCTGCAGTGCTGTTGACCCAGAGTCTGCTCCAGACCGGAACCCTCATAGCAGCTGTCACTGTCTAATACACAACAGTTATATCAACCCTCTAGCCTTCTGTCTAGTACCTAGAACAGAACTACAGTTATATCAACCCTCTAGCCTTCTGTCTAGTACCTAGAACAGAACAACAGTTATATCAACCCTCTAGCCTTCTGTCTAGTACCTAGAACAGAACTACAGTTATATCAACCCTCTAGCCTTCTGTCTAGTACCTAGAACAGAACTACAGTTATGTCAACCCTGTTGTATTGAGATGTGTTCCTGTCTAATACAGACTCTAAAGGGCTTATAATACAGCCTCTAAAAGGCTTTTCATATAGACTCTAAAGGGCTTTTCATATAGACTCTAAAGGGCTTTTCATATAGACTCTAAAGGGCTTTTCATATAGACTCTAAAGGGCTTTTCATATAGACTCTAACAGGCTTTTAATACAGACTCTAAAGGGCTTTTCATATAGACTCTAAAGGCCTTTTAATACATCCTCTAAAGGGCAAGATTTGAACTAAGGTAGGTAGTGTCTGAGATGGCAGCGGAGACCAATGGTGTGTTTAGATCTATACTGCCCTCTACTGGTCAATATATTTATTATTGGAAAACTGTGGAAATAATATCATTAGCCTTATAAAAAAAAAAGATGCCTCCCAAATCAGTCAACCCTTTGTCTTGGAGAAGGCTTACATATTATTCTTATTGTGCGTTATGGATCGTTTGAGGTAAATGGAAATGTGGACCTTATATACCATGTATCGTTTTATCTCAATCTCGTCATTCAAAGACTCAATCATGGACACTTTTACTGACAGTTGTGGCTGCTTTGTGTGATGTATTGTTGTCTCTACCTTCTTGACCTTTGTGCTGTTGTCTGTGCCCAATAATGTTTGTACCATGTTTTTGTTCTGCTACCATGTTGTGGTGCTACCAGGTTGTGCTGCTACCATGTTGTTGTCATGTTGTGTTGCTACCATGCTGTGCTGCTACCATGCTGTGTTGCTACCATGTTGTTGTCATGTTGTGTTGGTACCATGCTGTGCTGCTACCATGTTGTGCTGCTACCATGTTGTTGTCATGTTGTGTTGCTACCGTGTTGTGTTGCTACCATGTTGTTGTCATGTTGTGCTGCTACCATGTTGTGTTGCTACCATGTTGTTGTCATGTTGTGCTGCTACCATGTTGTGTTGCTACCACGCTGTGTTGTCATGTGTTGCTGCCTTGCTATGTTGCTACCATGCTGTGCTGCTACCATGTTGTGCTGCTACCATGCTGTGCTGCTACCACGCTGTGTTGTCATGTGTTGCTGAATTGCTATGTTGTTGTCTTAGGTCTCTCTTTATGTCGTGTTGTGTTTTCTCTCTTGTTGTGATGTGCATTTATTCTTATATTTAAAAAAATACCAGGCCCCCGTCCCCGGAGGAGGCCTAACTGACTTGCCTTAAATCAAGGTAACAAAAACCATCCTTTCAATGGAAAACACACTGGAAACATTTGGATCTATATATTATCCCAGTACTTTGAAATAGCTTTTGCATGTTTACTAAAGCAAAGACAATATATTGTAGTCCTACAGCAAATATAGCCCAACACCAATATGTCTATGGGTTACAAAAAAAAAAAAACTGCAAAGCTGATTACAACATAATATCCTTTATTTTCCTAAAACACAAAAGACATTGACAGAGAGAGAGAGAGAGAGAGAGAGAGAGAGAGAGAGAGAGAGAGAGAGAGAGAGAGAGAGAGAGAGAGAGAGAGAGAGAGAGAGAGAGAGAGAGAGAGAGAGAAAGAGAGAGAGAGAGAGAGAGAGAGAGAGAGAGAGAGGTCCACGCTACAGAAATAAGGAAGTAGCCTACCTACCAAGGCAAGGGAGTGGCTTGGCTGGAGTAAATACCTGTTCCACATACACCTTCTGTTGGAGTCAGAGTCAGTCAGGACTAGGAACCAATCTAATTAGAAATCAATATATAACATTTCTGTGCAGATGCTCGTGGAGGAACATGTCCTTCAATTAGGTAAGACGCAAATATAATAACTTCAATGTGTTTTTTAAATGTCAGATGTGTAAACTCAGATTCCGGTAGCAGACGGTTACCTCCGGTCAAGGGATTTCAAAACTAAACTATTCGTGGGTCGTTTGAAGTCGGTCATAATTACACCATCATATTAGTTATAATATAAACATGAAGCCCGATGAGAGAACATACGCCTGGAGTAAGGCGCTCAACATTTCTTGACGGTATGAGTGCTTTTACCAGTGTAGAGATATGAAAGCATTGCATTTGCTACCTGAGTTGAGTTGGAAGAATCTCCATTATCACTGCAAGTCTGTTCAGGTGAATATTGTTTGCGCGCATTCCAGCACCTGGGGTTATGACTCTGCAGTATGCAACCCTACCTACTCCAACTCAACCCTACCTACTCCAACTCAACCCTACCTACTCCAACTCAACCCTACCTACTCCAACTCAACCCTACCTACTCCAACTCAACCCTACCTACTCCAACTCAACCCTACCTACTCCAACCCAACCCTACCTACTCCAACTCAACCCTATCAACCCTACCAACTCCAACTCAACCCTTTCAACTCCAACTCAACCCTACCTACTCCAACTCAACCCTTTAAACTCCAACTCAACCCTATCAACTCTACCAACTCCAACTCAACCCTACCTACTCCAACTCAACCCTACCTACTCCAACTCAATCCTACCTACTCCAACTCAACCCTTTCAACTCCAACTCAACCCTATCAACTCTACCAACTCCAACTCAATCCTACCTACTCCAACTCAACCCTACCAACTCCAACTCAACCCTACCTACTCCAACTCAACCCTTTCAACTCCAACTCAACTCTATCAACTCTACCAACTCCAACTCAACCCTACCTACTCCAACTCAACCTTACCAACTCCAACTCAACTCAACCCTACCTACTCCAACTCAACCCTATCAACTCCAACTCAACCCTATCAACCCTACCAACTCCAACTCAAGCCTACCTACTCCAACTCAACCCTATCAACTCCAACTCAACCCTATCAACTCCAACTCAACCCTATCAACCCTACCAACTCCAACTCAACCCTACCTACTCCAACTCAACCCTACCTACTCCAACTCAACCCTATCAACTCCAACTCAACCCTATCAACCCTACCAACTCCAACTCAACCCTACCTACTCCAACTCAACCCTATCAACTCCAACTCAAACCTATCAACTCTACCAACTCCAACTCAACCCTACCTACTCCAACTCATTCCTACCTACTCCAACTCAACCCTATCAACTCCAACTCAACCCTATCAACCCTACCTACTCCAACTCAACCCTACCAACTCCAACTCAACCCTACCTACTCCAACTCAACCTTCCAACTCCAACTCAACCCTACCAACTCCAACTCAACCCTATCAACTGCAAATCATTCCTATCAACTCCAACTTAACTCTTTCATCCTATCAACTCCAACTCACCCCTATCAACTCCAACTCAACTCTACCAACTACAACTCAACCCTACCTACTCCAACTCAACCCTATCAACTCCAACTCAACACTATCAACCCTACCAACTCCAACTCAACCCTTTCAACTCCAACTCAACTCTATCAAGTCTACCAACTCCAACTCAACCCTACCTACTCCAACTCAACCTTACCAACTCCAACTCAACTCAACCCTACCTACTCCAACTCAACCCTATCAACTCCAACTCAACCCTATCAACCCTACCAACTCCAACTCAACCCTACCTACTCCAACTCAAACCTACCTACTCCAACTCAACCCTATCAACTCCAACTCAACCCTATCAACCCTACCAACTCCAACTCAAGCCTACCTACTCCAACTCAACCCTATCAACTCCAACTCAAACCTATCAACTCTACCTACTCCAACTCAACTCTACCTACTCCAACTCAACCCTACCTACTCCAACTCAACCCTATCAACTCCAACTCAACCCTATCAACCCTACCAACTCCAACTCAACCCTACCTACTCCAACTCAACCCTACCTACTCCAACTCAACCCTATCAACTCCAACTCAACCCTATCAACCCTACCAACTCCAACTCAACCCTACCTACTCCAACTCAACCCTATCAACTCCAACTCAAACCTATCAACTCTACCAACTCCAACTCAACTCTACCTACTCCAACTCACTCCTACCTACTCCAACTCAACCCTATCAACTCCAACTCAACCCTATCAACTCTACCTACTCCAACTCAACCCTACCAACTCCAACTCAACCCTACCTACTCCAACTCAACCTTCCAACTCCAACTCAACCCTACCAACTCCAACTCAACCCTATCAACTGCAAATCATTCCTATCAACTCCAACTTAACTCTTTCATCCTATCAACTCCAACTCACCCCTATCAACTCCAACTCAACTCTACCAACTACAACTCAACCCTACCTACTCCAACTCAACCCTATCAACTCCAACTCAACACTATCAACCCTACCAACTCCAACTCAACCCTACCTACTCCAACTCAACCCTATCAACTCCAACTCATTCCTATCAACTCTACCTACCCCAACTCAACCCTACCTACTCCAACTCAACCCTCCAACTCCAACTCCAACTCAACCCTATCAACTGCAAATCATTCCTATCAACTCCAACTCAACTCTATCATCCTATCAACTCCAACTCAACCCTATCAACTCCAACTCAACCTTACCAACTCCAACTCAACCCTATCAACTCCAACTCAACTCTATCAACTCTATCAACTCCAAATCAGCTCTACCAACTCCAACTCAACCCTATCAACTCCAAATCATGCCTATCAACTCCAACTCAACTCTATCAACCCTACCAACTCCAACTCAAGCCTACCTACTCCAACTCAACCCTATCAACTCCAACTCAAACCTATCAACTCTACCTACTCCAACTCAACTCTACCTACTCCAACTCAACCCTACCTACTCCAACTCAACCCTATCAACTCCAACTCAACCCTATCAACCCTACCAACTCCAACTCAACCCTACCTACTCCAACTCAACCCTACCTACTGCAACTCAACCCTATCAACTCCAACTCAACCCTATCAACCCTACCAACTCCAACTCAACCCTACCTACTCCAACTCAACTCTATCAACTCCAACTCAAACCTATCAACTCTACCAACTCCAACTCAACCCTACCTACTCCAACTCAACCCTACCTACTCCAACTCATTCCTACCTACTCCAACTCAACCCTATCAACTCCAACTCAACCCTATCAACCCTACCTACTCCAACTCAAACCTACCAACTCCAACTCAACTCTACCTACTCCAACTCAACCTTCCAACTCCAACTCAACCCTACCAACTGCAAATCATTCCTATCAACTCCAACTTAACTCTTTCATCCTATCAACTCCAACTCACCCCTATCAACTCCAACTCAACTCTACCAACTCCAACTCAACCCTACCTACTCCAACTCAACCCTATCAACTCCAACTCAACACTATCAACCCTACCAACTCCAACTCAACCCTACCTACTCCAACTCAACCCTATCAACTCCAACTCATTCCTATCAACTCTACCTACCCCAACTCAACCCTACCTACTCCAACTCAACCCTCCAACTCCAACTCCAACTCAACCCTATCAACTGCAAATCATTCCTATCAACTCCAACTCAACTCTATCATCCTATCAACTCCAACTCAACCCTATCAACTCCAACTCAACCCTACCAACTCCAACTCAACCCTATCAACTCCAACTCAACTCTATCAACTCTATCAACTCCAAATCAGCTCTACCAACTCCAACTCAACCCTATCAACTCCAAATCATGCCTATCAACTCCAACTCAACTCTATCAACCCTATCAACTCCAACTCAACCTCATCAACTCCAACTCAACCCTATCAACTCCAACTCAAACCTATCAACTCCAACTCAACCTCATCAACTCCAAATCATTCCTATCAACTCCAAATCAACTCTGCCAACTCCAACTCAAACCTATCAACTTCAACTTAAGCCTATCAACTCCAACTCAAGCCTATCAATTCCAAATCAACTCTGCCAACTCCAAATCAACTCTGCCAACTCCAAATCAACTATTCCAACTCCAAATCAACTATTCCAACTCCAAATCAACTATTCCAACTCCAAATCAACTATTCCAACTCCAAATCAAGTCTTTGTATACTGACTCTTTTGGAACAGGTGGGTAATACAGGTATCTGCATTTGTGGCCTCGGAGGTCACCTGATCTGTCAAACGTAGAGTCAGTTTTCAGACATAGTTTTTTTTAATCAGTTTGTTAAACAGATATTATGGATTAGAAGAAGGTGTATAAATGCCTTGAATGAAACATTATGGGAACATTTCATAAAAAAATAAGTCATACCCATGGTATTTCTGTCACTGGCTGATTGAACATTACTAGTGATGATACATAGACATGCTTATTGCGTAGTAAAGGAGACAGCTTCTTTATGACTGATATTAATTACAGAGACAGACAAGACGTGACACATCCCCCCTGTTTGAGTAATGACTGTTTCCTATACGATACTATATTAATTACAGAGAGCCTTGACATATCCCCCCTGTTTGAGTAATGACTGTTTCCTATACGATACTATATTAATTACAGAGAGCCTTGACATATCCCCCCCTGTTTGAGTAATGACTGTTTCCTATACGATACTATATTAATTACAGAGACAGACAAGACGTGACACATCCCCCCTGTTTGAGTAATGACTGTTTCCTATACGATACTATATTAATTACAGAGAGCCTTGACATATCCCCCCTGTTTGAGTAATGACTGTTTCCTATACGATACTATATTAATTACAGAGAGCCTTGACATATCCCCCCCTGTTTGAGTAATGACTGTTTCCTATACGATACTATATTAATTACAGAGACAGACAAGACGTGACACATCCCCCCTGTTTGAGTAATGACTGTTTCCTATACGATACTATATTAATTACAGAGACAGACAAGACGTGACATATCCCCCCTGTTTGAGTAATGACTGTTTCCTATACGATACTATATTAATTACAGAGACAGACAAGACGTGACATATCCCCCCTGTTTGAGTAATGACTGTTTCCTATACACTACTACTGTATAATACAATATATTAACATTATATATTAATATACTACTCTTTATACTGTAAGAAAAGAAGCAGTACACACACACAATTAACGTGGGCGACATTTTGGATATTCCACCTGTAGATGATTCCCTGTTGTATGTCAACAGACATGCAGTTGACATGTTGAGCAATTTCTATTCAAAATCCTCAAATCTACTATGACCTTAACCTAGATTCCTCTATTCCACTATGACCTTAACCTACATTCCTCTATTCCACTATGACCTTAACCTAGATTCCTCTATTCTATTATGACCTTAACCTAGATTCCTTTATTCCACTATGACCTTAACCTAGATTCCTCTATTCCACTATGACCTTAACCTAGATTCCTTTATTCCACTATGACCTTAACCTAGATTCCTTTATTCCACTATGACCGTAACCTAGATTCCTTTATTCCACTATGACCTTAACCTAGATTCCTCTATTCCACTATGACCTTAACCTAGATTCCTCTATTCCACTATGACCTTAACCTAGATTCCTTTATTCCACTATGACCTTAACCTAGATTCCTTTATTCCACTATGACCTTAACCTAGATTCCTTTATTCCACTATGACCTTAACCTAGATTCCTCTATTCCACTATGACCTTAACCTAGATTCCTCTATTCCACTATGACCTTAACCTATATTCCTTTATTCCACTATGACCTTAACCTAGATTCCTCTATTCTACTATGACCTTAACCTAGATTCCTCTATTCCACTATGACCTTAACCTAGATTCCTCTATTCTACTATGACCTTAACCTAGATTCCTCTATTCTACTATGACCTTAACCTAGATTCCTCTATTCCACTATGACCTTAACCTAGATTCCTTTATTCCACTATGACTTTAACCTAGATTCCTTTATTCCACTATGACCTTAACCTAGATTCCTCTATTCCACTAAGACCTTAACCTAGATTCCTTTATTCCACTATGACCTTAACCTAGATTCCTTTATTCCACTATGACCTTAACCTATATTCCTCTATTCCACTATGACCTTAACCTAGATTATTTTATTCCACTATGACCTTAACCTAGATTCCTCTATTCCACTAAGACCCTAACCTAGATTCCTTTATTCCAATATGACCTTAACCTAGATTCCTTTATTCCACTATGACCTTAACCTAGTACAACCATCCCCCAAGTCTTGCGAGCTTACATTCTATTTTGCTACATGGATTCCACAGATTGATAGCACAGGAATAATTACAAGGCAATTATAACCTAACCTTTCTCCCCAGATAATTTATCCTCCCTCACCAAATCACAACAAAATATCCCAAACTGTAAGACCAGTGGCCATCTCGAAGTATGACAGTATCCAATTTGCTAAAGACATAAAAATGGTCCACACACATTCAAACAGTCATGAAGATGACGAGACAGCATACGGGCCCTCAAATCCTCACAAAGTTCTACAGCTGCACCATTGACAAGCATATTGACTTGCTGCATCACCGCTTGGTATGTCCACTGCACCGGTCGCATGGCGATACAGAGGGTGCGGACAACCCAGGTGCATCACTGGGGCCGATATCCCTGCCATCCAGGACCTCTATTAAAACCCCTTATGGCTCCCGAACAGATTCTATCCCCAAGCCATACGACTGCTAAATAGCCAACTAAATAGCTAACTAAATAGCTTACCAAATGGCTAATCAAATAGCTAACAAAATGGCTAACTAAATAGCTACCTAAATAGCTACCTAAATAGCTACCTAAATGGCTAACTAAAGGGCTAACTAAAGGGCTAACTAAATGGCTAACTAAAGGGCTAACTAAAGGGCTAACTAAAGGGCTAACCAACTAGCTAACTAAATAACTAACTAAACGGCTAACTAAATGGCTAACCAAATGGCTGCATGGACCTTTTTAATTTCATTAAATGTTTTTACACTGACTTTATGCACACTCAAAGACTCTATACACACACACACACACACACACACACACACACACACACACACACACACACACACACACACACACACACACACACACACACACACACACACACACACACACACACACACACACACACACAGACACACACACACACACACACACACACACACACACACACACACACACACACACACACACACACACACACACACACACACACACACACACACACACACACACACACAGACACACACACACACACACACACACACACACACACACACACACACACACACACACTGCTGCTACTCTTTTTTTTGTTATACACTGCACATACAGTGCATAGTACAGTATGTGGACACCCCTTCAAATTAGTGGATTCGGCTATTTCAGCCACACCCCCTGCTGACAGGTCTATAAAATTCAGCATACAGCCATGCAATCTCCATAGCAAACACATTGTCAGTTGAATGGCCTTAATGAATAGCTCAGTGACTTTCAACGTGGCACTGTCATAGGATGCCACCTTTTCAACAAGTCAGTTTGTCAAATTTCTGCCCTGCTAGAGCTTCCATGGCAAACTGTAAGAGCTGTTTTTTGTGAAGTGGAACTGTCTAGGAGCAACAACGGCTCAGCCGCAAAGTGGTAGGCCAAGCTCCCAGATCAGGACCACCGAGACTTAGCGTGTAAAAATTGTCTGTCCTCGGTTGCGATATTCACTAACAAATTCCAAACTGCCTCTGGAAGCAACGTCAGCACAATAACTGTACGTCGGGAGTTTCATGAAATGGGTTTCCATGGCAGAGCAGCCGCACACAAGCCTAAGATCACCATCAGTATCCCATCATCAGTATCCCTGTCCCCTTCCCCTATACATATCTACCTCCATCACTCCAGTATCCCTGCCCCTTCCCCCTATACATACCTACCTCCATCACTCTAGTATCCCTGTCCCCTTCCCCCTATACATATCTACCTCTATCACTCCAGTATCCCTGTCTCCTTCCCCCTATACACAGTGCCCCATGGTGGCGGTGGGGTTATGGTATGGGCAGGCATAAGCTACAGACAATGAACACAATGGCATTTCAACGATGACCATTTGATACCGTGAAAAGATCCTGAGGCCCATTGTCGTGCCTTTCATCCACCGCCATCACCTCATGTTTCAGCATCATGACACACGGCCCCATGTCACAAGGATCTGTACACAATTCCTGGAAACCGAAAACGTCCCAGTTCTTCCCGTTGAGCATGTTTGGGATGTTCTGGATCGACGTGTACGTCAACGTGTTCCAGTTGATAATATCCAGTATCTTCGCACAGTTATTGAAGAGGAGTGGGTCAACATTCCACAGGCCACAATCAACAGCCTGGTATCTATGACCAACAGATGCATATCTGTATTCCCAGTCGTGTAAAATCCGTAGCTTAGGAGCTAATGAATTCATTTCAATTGAATAATTTCCTTCTATGAACCCTTTTCAGTTCCATGTAGAACCTTTTTCGCAGAGGGCTCTACATGAAACCCAAACAGGCTTATACTCATTAAAATCTTTGAAACTGTTGTATGTTGCGTTTTATATTTGTTGTTCAGTGTACATTGTTATTGATTACGGTATATTTTGTAAAATTTAAATAGATGACTTTCAAGGAAAGAATTTCACTGTACTTGTGCACATGACAGTAAAACTTAAAACTATGGTTTGGGGAAATTAAGTAAAATATCACAACGGGATCGTGGAATATATAATATGATGTGGTCCTCTTTATGTGCTGTAGATTTGTATTTAAGATTGTTTTATGTCAAAGCTTGAAAGGGGGAATCTGTCACCTATATAGTTCCCTACTTGTCCCACATGTGGCACTAGATAGGGAATAGGGTTCCATTTGGAACATAGATATGATTTAGCAGTGTGAAGCAGATAACAGAACCTCATGACCACAGCTTCATGTTGTAGACATAGACAGATAACAGAACCTCCTGACCACAGGTTCATGTTGTAGACATAGACAGATAACAGAACCTCCTGACCACAGGTTCATGTTGTAGACATAGACAGATAACAGAACCTCATGACCACTGGTTCATGTTGTAGACATAGACAGATAACAGAACCTCCTGACCACTGGTTCATGTTGTAGACAGATAACAGAACCTCCTGACCACTGGTTCATGTTGTAGACATAGACAGATAACAGAACCTCCTGACCACTGGTTCATGTTGTAGACAGATAACAGAACCTCCTGACCACTGGTTCATGTTGTAGACATAGACAGATAACAGAACCTCATGACCACTGGTTCATGTTGTAGACATAGACAGATAACAGAACCTCATGACCACTGGTTCATGTTGTAGACATAGACAGATAACAGAACCTCATGACCACTGGTTCATGTTGTAGACAGATAACAGAACCTCCTGACCACTGGTTCATGTTGTAGACATAGACAGATAACAGAACCTCATGACCACTGGTTCATGTTGTAGACATAGACAGATAACAGAACCTCCTGACCACTGGTTCATGTTGTAGACATAGACAGATAACAGAACCTCATGACCACTGGTTCATGTTGTAGACATAGACAGATAACAGAACCTCATGACCACTGGTTCATGTTGTAGACATAGACAGATAACAGAACCTCCTGACCACTGGTTCATGTTGTAGACAGATAACAGAACCTCCTGACCACTGGTTCATGTTGTAGACATAGACAGATAACAGAACCTCCTGACCACTGGTTCATGTTGTAGACAGATAACAGAACCTCCTGACCACTGGTTCATGTTGTAGACATAGACAGATAACAGAACCTCATGACCACTGGTTCATGTTGTAGACATAGACAGATAACAGAACCTCATGACCACTGGTTCATGTTGTAGACAGATAACAGAACCTCATGACCACTGGTTCATGTTGTAGACAGACAACAGAACCTCCTGACCACTGGTTCATGTTGTAGACATAGACAGATAACAGAACCTCCTGACCACTGGTTCATGTTGTAGACATAGACAGATAACAGAACCTCAAGACCACTGGTTCATGTTGTAGACATAGACAGATAACAGAACCTCCTGACCACTGGTTCATGTTGTAGACAGATAACAGAACCTCCTGACCACTGGTTCATGTTGTAGACATAGACAGATAACAGAACCTCATGACCACTGGTTCATGTTGTAGACATAGACAGATAACAGAACCTCCTGACCACTGGTTCATGTTGTAGACAGATAACAGAACCTCCTGACCACTGGTTCATGTTGTAGACATAGACAGATAACAGAACCTCCTGACCACTGGTTCATGTTGTAGACATAGACAGATAACAGAACCTCCTGACCACTGGTTCATGTTGTAGACATAGACAGATAACAGAACCTCATGACCACTGGTTCATGTTGTAGACATAGACAGATAACAGAACCTCCTGACCACTGGTTCATGTTGTAGACATAGACAGATAACAGAACCTCCTGACCACTGGTTCATGTTGTAGACATAGACAGATAACATAACCTCATGACCACTGGTTCATGTTGTAGACATAGACAGATAACAGAACTTCCTGACCACTGGTTCATGTTGTAGACATAGACAGATAACAGAACCTCCTGACCACTGGTTCATGTAGACATAGACAGATAACAGAACCTCATGACCACTGGTTCATGTTGTAGACATAGAGAGATAACAGAACCTCATGACCACTGGTTCATGTTGTAGACATAGACAGATAACAGAAACTCATGACCACTGGTTCATGTTGTAGACAGATAGCAGAACCTCCTGACCACTGGATCATGTTGTAGACATAGACAGATAACAGAACCTCCTGACCACTGGTTCATGTTGTAGACATAGACAGATAACAGAACCTCAAGACCACTGGTTCATGTTGTAGACATAGACAGATAACAGAACCTCATGACCACTGGTTCATGTTGTAGACATAGACAGATAACAGAACCTCCTGACCACTGGTTCATGTTGTAGACAGATAACAGAACCTCCTGACCACTGGTTCATGTTGTAGACATAGACAGATAACAGAACCTCCTGACCACTGGTTCATGTTGTAGACAGATAACAGAACCTCCTGACCACTGGTTCATGTTGTAGACATAGACAGATAACAGAACCTCATGACCACTGGTTCATGTTGTAGACATAGACAGATAACAGAACCTCATGACCACTGGTTCATGTTGTAGACATAGACAGATAACAGAACCTCATGACCACTGGTTCATGTTGTAGACAGATAACAGAACCTCCTGACCACTGGTTCATGTTGTAGACATAGACAGATAACAGAACCTCATGACCACTGGTTCATGTTGTAGACATAGACAGATAACAGAACCTCCTGACCACTGGTTCATGTTGTAGACATAGACAGATAACAGAACCTCATGACCACTGGTTCATGTTGTAGACATAGACAGATAACAGAACCTCATGACCACTGGTTCATGTTGTAGACATAGACAGATAACAGAACCTCCTGACCACTGGTTCATGTTGTAGACAGATAACAGAACCTCCTGACCACTGGTTCATGTTGTAGACATAGACAGATAACAGAACCTCCTGACCACTGGTTCATGTTGTAGACAGATAACAGAACCTCCTGACCACTGGTTCATGTTGTAGACATAGACAGATAACAGAACCTCATGACCACTGGTTCATGTTGTAGACATAGACAGATAACAGAACCTCATGACCACTGGTTCATGTTGTAGACAGATAACAGAACCTCATGACCACTGGTTCATGTTGTAGACAGACAACAGAACCTCCTGACCACTGGTTCATGTTGTAGACATAGACAGATAACAGAACCTCCTGACCACTGGTTCATGTTGTAGACATAGACAGATAACAGAACCTCAAGACCACTGGTTCATGTTGTAGACATAGACAGATAACAGAACCTCCTGACCACTGGTTCATGTTGTAGACAGATAACAGAACCTCCTGACCACTGGTTCATGTTGTAGACATAGACAGATAACAGAACCTCATGACCACTGGTTCATGTTGTAGACATAGACAGATAACAGAACCTCCTGACCACTGGTTCATGTTGTAGACAGATAACAGAACCTCCTGACCACTGGTTCATGTTGTAGACATAGACAGATAACAGAACCTCCTGACCACTGGTTCATGTTGTAGACATAGACAGATAACAGAACCTCCTGACCACTGGTTCATGTTGTAGACATAGACAGATAACAGAACCTCATGACCACTGGTTCATGTTGTAGACATAGACAGATAACAGAACCTCCTGACCACTGGTTCATGTTGTAGACATAGACAGATAACAGAACCTCCTGACCACTGGTTCATGTTGTAGACATAGACAGATAACAGAACCTCATGACCACTGGTTCATGTTGTAGACATAGAGAGATAACAGAACCTCATGACCACTGGTTCATGTTGTAGACATAGACAGATAACAGAAACTCATGACCACTGGTTCATGTTGTAGACAGATAGCAGAACCTCCTGACCACTGGATCATGTTGTAGACATAGACAGATAACAGAACCTCCTGACCACTGGTTCATGTTGTAGACATAGACAGATAACAGAACCTCAAGACCACTGGTTCATGTTGTAGACATAGACAGATAACAGAACCTCCTGACCACTGGTTCATGTTGAAGACAGATAACAGAACCTCAAGACCACTGGTTCATGTTGTAGACATAGACAGATAACAGAACCTCCTGACCACTGGTTCATGTTGTAGACAGATAACAGAACCTCCTGACCACTGGTTCATGTTGTAGACAGATAACAGAACCTCATGACCACTGGTTCATGTTGTAGACATAGACAGATAACAGAACCTCCTGACCACTGGTTCATGTTGTAGACAGATAACAGAACCTCAAGACCACTGGTTCATGTTGTAGACATAGACAGATAACAGAACCTCCTGACCACTGGTTCATGTTGTAGACATAGACAGATAACAGAACCTCCTGACCACTGGTTCATGTTGTAGACATAGACAGATAACAGAACCTCATGACCACTGGTTCATGTTGTAGACATAGACAGATAACAGAACCTCCTGACCACTGGTTCATGTTGTAGACAGATAACAGAACCTCCTGACCACTGGTTCATGTTGTAGACATAGACAGATAACAGAACCTCATGACCACTGGTTCATGTTGTAGACATAGACAGATAACAGAACCTCCTGACCACTGGTTCATGTTGTAGACAGATAACAGAACCTCAAGACCACTGGTTCATGTTGTAGACATAGACAGATAACAGAACCTCCTGACCACTGGTTCATGTTGTAGACATAGACAGATAACAGAACCTCCTGACCACTGGTTCATGTTGTAGACATAGACAGATAACAGAACCTCATGACCACTGGTTCATGTTGTAGACATAGACAGATAACAGAACCTCCTGACCACTGGTTCATGTTGTAGACAGATAACAGAACCTCCTGACCACTGGTTCATGTTGTAGACATAGACAGATAACAGAACCTCATGACCACTGGTTCATGTTGTAGACATAGACAGATAACAGAACCTCCTGACCACTGGTTCATGTTGTAGACAGATAACAGAACCTCCTGACCACTGGTTCATGTTGTAGACATAGACAGATAACAGAACCTCCTGACCACTGGTTCATGTTGTAGACATAGACAGATAACAGAACCTCCTGACCACTGGTTCATGTTGTAGACATAGACAGATAACAGAACCTCCTGACCACTGGTTCATGTTGTAGACAGATAACAGAACCTCATGACCACTGGTTCATGTTGTAGACATAGACAGATAACAGAACCTCATGACCACTGGTTCATGTTGTAGACAGATAACAGAACCTCATGACCACTGGTTCATGTTGTAGACAGACAACAGAACCTCCTGACCACTGGTTCATGTTGTAGACATAGACAGATAACAGAACCTCCTGACCACTGGTTCATGTTGTAGACATAGACAGATAACAGAACCTCAAGACCACTGGTTCATGTTGTAGACATAGACAGATAACAGAACCTCCTGACCACTGGTTCATGTTGTAGACAGATAACAGAACCTCCTGACCACTGGTTCATGTTGTAGACATAGACAGATAACAGAACCTCATGACCACTGGTTCATGTTGTAGACATAGACAGATAACAGAACCTCCTGACCACTGGTTCATGTTGTAGACAGATAACAGAACCTCCTGACCACTGGTTCATGTTGTAGACATAGACAGATAACAGAACCTCCTGACCACTGGTTCATGTTGTAGACATAGACAGATAACAGAACCTCCTGACCACTGGTTCATGTTGTAGACATAGACAGATAACAGAACCTCCTGACCACTGGTTCATGTTGTAGACATAGACAGATAACAGAACCTCCTGACCACTGGTTCATGTTGTAGACATAGACAGATAACATAACCTCATGACCACTGGTTCATGTTGTAGACATAGACAGATAACAGAACTTCCTGACCACTGGTTCATGTTGTAGACATAGACAGATAACAGAACCTCCTGACCACTGGTTCATGTAGACATAGACAGATAACAGAACCTCATGACCACTGGTTCATGTTGTAGACATAGAGAGATAACAGAACCTCATGACCACTGGTTCATGTTGTAGACATAGACAGATAACAGAACCTCATGACCACTGGTTCATGTTGTAGACAGATAGCAGAACCTCCTGACCACTGGTTCATGTTGTAGACATAGACAGATAACAGAACCTCCTGACCACTGGTTCATGTTGTAGACATAGACAGATAACAGAACCTCAAGACCACTGGTTCATGTTGTAGACATAGACAGATAACAGAACCTCCTGACCACTGGTTCATGTTGAAGACAGATAACAGAACCTCAAGACCACTGGTTCATGTTGTAGACATAGACAGATAACAGAACCTCCTGACCACTGGTTCATGTTGTAGACAGATAACAGAACCTCCTGACCACTGGTTCATGTTGTAGACAGATAACAGAACCTCATGACCACTGGTTCATGTTGTAGACATAGACAGATAACAGAACCTCCTGACCACTGGTTCATGTTGTAGACAGATAACAGAACCTCAAGACCACTGGTTCATGTTGTAGACATAGACAGATAACAGAACCTCCTGACCACTGGTTCATGTTGTAGACATAGACAGATAACAGAACCTCCTGACACCTGGTTCATGTTGTAGACATAGACAGATAACAGAACCTCATGACCACTGGTTCATGTTGTAGACATAGACAGATAACAGAACCTCATGACCACTGGTTCATGTTGTAGACAGATAACAGAACCTCCTGACCACTGGTTCATGTTGTAGACATAGACAGATAACAGAACCTCATGACCACTGGTTCATGTTGTAGACATAGACAGATAACAGAACCTCCTGACCACTGGTTCATGTTGTAGACAGATAGCAGAACCTCCTGACCACTGGTTCATGTTGTAGACATAGACAGATAACAGAACCTCCTGACCACTGGTTCATGTTGTAGACATAGACAGATAACAGAACCTCAAGACCACTGGTTCATGTTGTAGACATAGACAGATAACAGAACCTCCTGACCACTGGTTCATGTTGAAGACAGATAACAGAACCTCAAGACCACTGGTTCATGTTGTAGACATAGACAGATAACAGAACCTCCTGACCACTGGTTCATGTTGTAGACAGATAACAGAACCTCCTGACCACTGGTTCATGTTGTAGACAGATAACAGAACCTCATGACCACTGGTTCATGTTGTAGACATAGACAGATAACAGAACCTCCTGACCACTGGTTCATGTTGTAGACAGATAACAGAACCTCAAGACCACTGGTTCATGTTGTAGACATAGACAGATAACAGAACCTCCTGACCACTGGTTCATGTTGTAGACATAGACAGATAACAGAACCTCCTGACCACTGGTTCATGTTGTAGACATAGACAGATAACAGAACCTCATGACCACTGGTTCATGTTGTAGACATAGACAGATAACAGAACCTCCTGACCACTGGTTCATGTTGTAGACAGATAACAGAACCTCCTGACCACTGGTTCATGTTGTAGACATAGACAGATAACAGAACCTCATGACCACTGGTTCATGTTGTAGACATAGACAGATAACAGAACCTCCTGACCACTGGTTCATGTTGTAGACAGATAACAGAACCTCCTGACCACTGGTTCATGTTGTAGACATAGACAGATAACAGAACCTCCTGACCACTGGTTCATGTTGTAGACATAGACAGATAACAGAACCTCCTGACCACTGGTTCATGTTGTAGACATAGACAGATAACAGAACCTCCTGACCACTGGTTCATGTTGTAGACATAGACAGATAACAGAACCTCATGACCACTGGTTCATGTTGTAGACAGATAACAGAACCTCCTGACCACTGGTTCATGTTGTAGACATAGACAGATAACAGAACCTCATGACCACTGGTTCATGTTGTAGACATAGACAGATAACAGAACCTCCTGACCACTGGTTCATGTTGTAGACAGATAACAGAACCTCCTGACCACTGGTTCATGTTGTAGACAGATAACAGAACCTCCTGACCACTGGTTCATGTTGTAGACATAGACAGATAACAGAACCTCCTGACCACTGGTTCATGTTGTAGACATAGACAGATAACAGAACCTCCTGACCACTGGTTCATGTTGTAGACAGATAACAGAACCTCATGACCACTGGTTCATGTTGTAGACATAGACAGATAACAGAACCTCATGACCACTGGTTCATGTTGTAGACAGATAACAGAACCTCCTGACCACTGGTTCATGTTGTAGACATAGACAGATAACAGAACCTCATGACCACTGGTTCATGTTGTAGACATAGACAGATAACAGAACCTCCTGACCACTGGTTCATGTTGTAGACAGATAACAGAACCTCCTGACCACTGGTTCATGTTGTAGACAGATAACAGAACCTCCTGACCACTGGTTCATGTTGTAGACATAGACAGATAACAGAACCTCCTGACCACTGGTTCATGTTGTAGACATAGACAGATAACAGAACCTCCTGACCACTGGTTCATGTTGTAGACAGATAACAGAACCTCATGACCACTGGTTCATGTTGTAGACATAGACAGATAACAGAACCTCATGACCACTGGTTCATGTCAATTTTTTTTTTTAGGCTGTCCCCATAGGACCCTGTTTGGTTCCAGGTATAAGCCTGTTTGGTTCCAGGTATAAACTTGTTTGGGTTCCAGGTATAAGCCTGTTTGGTTCCAGGTATAAGCCTGTTTGGGTTCCAGGTATAAGCCTGTTTGGGTTCCAGGTATAAGCCTGTTTGGGTTCTAGGTATAAGCCTGTTTGGGTTCCAGGTATAAGCATGTTTGGTTGGTTCTAGATAGAACCTTTTTGTTCTAAGAGTGTGTGGTGTCTGTGTCTGTGTTGAAATAGTTACGGTATCTCACAGGCTGATAAGATCTCTCACGAGAGCCGTGTTTCCATAACAACTAACGTGCTGGCACGACGGTGTCAGTGTGTGTGTGTGTGTCAGAAGAAGGGGCAGGACAGGTGTGTGTGTGTGTGTCAGAAGAAGGGGCAGGACAGGTGTGTGTGTGCGTGCGTATGTGTGTGAGATGTCTCCCAGCTCAATTGCTTATCTGTTGCTGTAGCTCAATCTAACCAGCATCAGAGATCCTGTTACTGTACGTCTGCTAGTAATACAGGCATGTTAACTGACAATAGATTGGGTCTCGTGTGGCTCAGTTGGTAGAGCATGACGCTTGCAACACTAGGGTTTTGGTTGTATTGATGTTACCCACTGTTACCCAATGTTACCCAATGCTGAGAGAGGTTGTATCAATGTTACCCACTGTTACCCACTGTTACCCACTGTTACCCAATGCTGAGAGAGGTTGTATCAATGTTACCCACTGTTACCCACTGTTACCCAATGTTACCCAATGCTGAGAGAGGTTGTATTAATGTTACCCACTGTTACCCACTGTTACCCAATGTTACACAATGCTGAGAGAGGTTGTATCAATGTTACCCACTGTTACCCACTGTTACCCAATGCTACCCAATGTTACCCAATGCTGAGAGAGGTTGTATCAATGTTACCCACTGTTACCCACTGTTACCCAATGTTACCCAATGCTGAGAGAGGTTGTATCAATGTTACCCACTGTTACCCACTGTTACCCAATGTTACCCACTGTTACCCACTGTTTCCCAATGTTACACAATGCTGAGAGAGGTTGTATCAATGTTACCCACTGTTACCCACTGTTACCCACTGTTACCCAATGTTACCCACTGTTACCCAATGTTACCCAATGTTACACAATGCTGAGAGAGGTTGTATCAATGTTACCCACTGTTACCCACTGTTACCCAATGTTACCCAATGCTGAGAGAGGTTGTATCAACAAGTAAAGAGATTCACGACCACTTGTATGATGTGCTGACAGGCTGTTGTTTGCTGTACCATGCGATATTATAGTCAAAAACCCAAACGCAGCGATGTGGGGTATATTGAGAGGCTGATATTACCCACCAAAAAATTATTATAAGGCTTTTTCCATCTGTATGCTTCATCAACAGTTGCATATCTAATTTGCGGGAAAGGAAACACGAAGAAATTCCCAACTTTTTCCCAGTTCAACTACTAATTTTTATTTTTATTTTTTTATTTTACCTTTATTTTACTAGGCAAGTCAGTTAAGAACAAATTCTTATTTTCAATGACGGCCTGGGAACAGTGGGTTAACTGCCTTGTTCAGGGGGCAGAACGACAGATTTTGTACCTTGTCAGCTCGGGGATTTGTACTTGCAACCTTTCGGTTACTAGTCCAACGCTCTAACCACTAGGCTACCCTGCCGCCCCTAATAGGGAACGGTATGCCATCACGACAGGAAAGTTACCTCTGCTTTCCTTATGTGCAAACGTTTGTAAAAAAGAAAACATCCCAAACTGTTAAACTTTATTAGCAACTGATCATGTTAATCTTTCACAGAATTATTCATTATGGAAACGCTCTGAAACGTGAACAATTCCATGAAAATGATTGAACAGGAAACACTGAGTTATCACTGCTTTCACCCATTCGTAAATATGTATCTCAGCTCTCACATGAGATTTAGGAATGTTCGATATCGGCCCCCTCTAGACCCTCCCTCCCTCCATACCTCCCTCCCTCTCTCCATACCTCTCTCCCTTTCTCCATACCTCCCTCCCTCCCTCCATACCTCCCTCCCTCTCTCCATACCTCCCTCCATACCTCCCTCCCTCTCTCCATACCTCCCTCCCTCCATACGTCCCTCCATACCTCCCTCCCTTTCTCCATACCTCCCTCCATACCTCCCTCCCTCTCTCCATACCTCCCTCCCTCCCTCCATACCTCCCTCCCTCTCTCCATACCTCCCTCCCTCTCTCCATACCTCTCTCCCTTTCTCCATACCTCCCTCCATACCTCCCTCCCTCTCTCCATACCTCCCTCCCTCCCTCCATACCTCCCTCCATACCTCCCTCCCTCTCTCCATACCTCCCTCCCTCTCTCCATACCTCTCTCCCTTTCTCCATACCTCCTTCCATACCTCCCTCCCTCTCTCCATACCTCCCTCCCTCTCTCCATACCTCCCTCCCTCCAACCCTCCTTCCCACACACCCAGGTGGTGGTGCTAGCTTTTAGCAACAGTGTGGGGAGTGTCTCCCAGGCTCATCACACACACACACACACACACACACACACACACACACACACACACACACACACACACACACACACACACACACACACACACACACACACACACACACACACACACACACACACACACACACACACACACACACAGAGTGAGAGACATGCACGGGGCCCTAGTTGAGGAATTCAGAGCCTCAGGCTAACAAAACAGCACCCCTCTCCAACAACAGCTGAAGCTCTGAGAACACAAAGACCGAGACACACCCAGCTCTGCTCTGCACAACGACACCACAGACTTAACAGACAGACAGACATAAACCAGGTCCTCAGTTATGGAGCGATAACATAACAGAGATATTAATATGGGAAGACATACTAAGGTGCGTACTGTGTAGTTGCGACAACAAGCAATACTAGGGGTGTTTTTCTGGTGAGGTGTATTGACCAGGCCCTGTCCAGATATGTTAGCTGCAGATGTTGACAATGTGCTTACTGGTTCTTATGCTTCAATGTGAGATAAGTGAGAGAAGTAGGGCTTTACTTACTACTACGTGAGTGACGTAGGGCTTTACTTACTACTACGTGAGTGACGTAGGGCTTTACTTACTACTACTGTACGTGAGAGAAGTAGGGCTTTACTTACTACCACTGTAAGTGAGAGAAGTAGGGCTTTACTTACTACTACTGTATGTGAGAGAAGTAGGGCTTTACTTACTACTATTATAAGTGAGTGAAGTAGGGCTTTACTTACTACTACTGTAAGTGAGAGAAGTAGGGCATTACATACTACTACGTGAGAGAAGTAGGGCTTTACTTACTACTACGTGAGAGAAGGAGGGCTTTACTTACTACTATTGTGATTGAGAGAAGTAGGGCTTTACTTACTACTACTGTAAGTGAGAGAAGTAGGGCTTTATTTACTACTACTGTAATTGAGAGAAGTAGGGCTTTACTTACTACTACTGTATGTGAGAGAAGTAGGGCTTTACTTACTACTATTATAAGTGAGTGAAGTAGGGCTTTACTTACTACTACTGTAAGTGAGAGAAGTAGGGCATTACATACTACTACGTGAGAGAAGTAGGGCTTTACTTACTACTACGTGAGAGAAGGAGGGCTTTACTTACTACTATTGTGATTGAGAGAAGTAGGGCTTTACTTACTACTACTGTAAGTGAGAGAAGTAGGGCTTTATTTACTACTACTGTAATTGAGAGAAGTAGGGCTTTACTTACTACTACGTGAGAGAAGTAGGGCTTTACTTACTACTACGTGAGAGAAGTAGGGCTTTACTTACTACTACTGTAAGTGAGAGAAGTAGGGCTTTACTTACTACCACTGTAAGTGAGAGAAGTAGGGCTTTACTTACTACCACTGTAAGTGAGAGAAGTAGGGCTTGACTTACCACTACTGTATGTGAGAGAAGTAGGGCTTTACTTACTACTCCTGTAAGTAGGAGAAGTAGGGCTTTACTTACTACTCCTGTAAGTGAGAGAAGTAGGGCTTTACTTACTACTCCTGTAAGTGAGAGAAGTAGGGCTTTACTTACTACTACGTGAGAGAAGTAGGGCTTTACTTACTACTACGTGAGAGAAGGAGGGATTTACTTACTACTACGTGACAGAAGTAGGGCTTTACTTACTACTCCTGTAAGTGAGAGAAGTAGGGCTTTACTTACTTCTACTGTAAGTGAGAGAAGTAGGGCTGTACTTACTACTACTGTAAGTGAGAGAAGTAGGGCTTTACTTACTACTACTGTAAGTGAGAGAAGTAGGGCTTTACTTACTACTACGTGACAGAAGTAGGGCTTTACTTACTACTACATGACAGAAGTAGGGCTTTACTTACTACTACTGTAGGTGAGAGAAGTAGGGCTTTACTTACTACTACTGTAAGTGAGAGAAGTAGGGCTTTACTTACTACTACTGTAAGTGAGAGAAGTAGGGCTTTACTTACTACTACATGACAGAAGTAGGGCTTTACTTACTACTCCTGTAAGTGAGAGAAGTAGGGCTTTACTTACTACTACTGTAAGTGAGAGAAGTAGGGCTTTACTTACTTCTCCTGTAAGTGAGAGAAGTAGGGCTTTACTTACTACTATTATAAGTGAGTGAAGTAGGGCTTTACTTACTACTACTGTAAGTGAGAGAAGTAGGGCATTACGTACTACTACGTGAGAGAAGTAGGGCTTGACTTACTACTACGTGAGAGAAGTAGGGCTTTACTTACTACTACGTGAGAGAAGGAGGGCTTTACTTACTACTACGTGAGAGAAGTAGGGCTTTACTTACTACTACGTGAGAGAAGTAGGGCTTTACTTACTACTACGTGAGAGAAGGAGGGCTTTACTTACTACTCCTGTAAGTGAGAGAATAATGGCTTTACTTACTACTACTGTAAGTGAGAGAAGTAGGGCTTTACTTACTACTACTGTAAGTGAGAGAAGTAGGGCTTTACTTACTACTACGTGACAGAAGTAGGGCTTTACTTACTACTCCTGTAAGTGAGAGAAGTAGGGCTTTATTTACTACTACTGTAAGTGAGAGAAGTAGGGCTTTACTTACTACTCCTGTAAGTGAGAGAAGTAGGGCTTTACTTGCTAATACTGTAAGTGAGAGAAGTAGGGCATTACGTACTACTACGTGAGAGAAGTAGGGCTTTACTTACTACTCCTGTAAGTGAGAGAAGTAGGGCTTTACTTACTACTACTGTAAGTGAGAGAAGTAGGGCTTTATTTACTACTACTGTAAGTGAGAGATGTAGGGCTTTACTTACTACTACGTGAGTGACGTAGGGCTTTACTTACTACTACGTGAGTGACGTAGGGCTTTACTTACTACTACTGTACGTGAGAGAAGTAGGGCTTTACTTACTACCACTGTAAGTGAGAGAAGTAGGGCTTTACTTACTACTACTGTATGTGAGAGAAGTAGGGCTTTACTTACTACTATTATAAGTGAGTGAAGTAGGGCTTTACTTACTACTACTGTAAGTGAGAGAAGTAGGGCATTACATACTACTACGTGAGAGAAGTAGGGCTTTACTTACTACTACGTGAGAGAAGGAGGGCTTTACTTACTACTATTGTGATTGAGAGAAGTAGGGCTTTACTTACTACTACTGTAAGTGAGAGAAGTAGGGCTTTATTTACTACTACTGTAATTGAGAGAAGTAGGGCTTTACTTACTACTACGTGAGAGAAGTAGGGCTTTACTTACTACTACGTGAGAGAAGTAGGGCTTTACTTACTACTACTGTAAGTGAGAGAAGTAGGGCTTTACTTACTACCACTGTAAGTGAGAGAAGTAGGGCTTTACTTACTACCACTGTAAGTGAGAGAAGTAGGGCTTGACTTACCACTACTGTATGTGAGAGAAGTAGGGCTTTACTTACTACTCCTGTAAGTAGGAGAAGTAGGGCTTTACTTACTACTCCTGTAAGTGAGAGAAGTAGGGCTTTACTTACTACTCCTGTAAGTGAGAGAAGTAGGGCTTTACTTACTACTACGTGAGAGAAGTAGGGCTTTACTTACTACTACGTGAGAGAAGGAGGGATTTACTTACTACTACGTGACAGAAGTAGGGCTTTACTTACTACTCCTGTAAGTGAGAGAAGTAGGGGCTTTCCTTACTTCTACTGTAAGTGAGAGAAGTAGGGCTGTACTTACTACTACTGTAAGTGAGAGAAGTAGGGCTTTACTTACTACTACTGTAAGTGAGAGAAGTAGGGCTTTACTTACTACTACGTGACAGAAGTAGGGCTTTACTTACTACTACATGACAGAAGTAGGGCTTTACTTACTACTACTGTAAGTGAGAGAAGTAGGGCTTTACTTACTACTACTGTAAGTGAGAGAAGTAGGGCTTTACTTACTACTACATGACAGAAGTAGGGCTTTACTTACTACTCCTGTAAGTGAGAGAAGTAGGGCTTTACTTACTACTACTGTAAGTGAGAGAAGTAGGGCTTTACTTACTTCTCCTGTAAGTGAGAGAAGTAGGGCTTTACTTACTACTATTATAAGTGAGTGAAGTAGGGCTTTACTTACTACTACTGTAAGTGAGAGAAGTAGGGCATTACGTACTACTATGTGAGAGAAGTAGGGCTTGACTTACTACTACGTGAGAGAAGTAGGGCTTTACTTACTACTACGTGAGAGAAGGAGGGCTTTACTTACTACTACGTGAGAGAAGTAGGGCTTTACTTACTACTACGTGAGAGAAGTAGGGCTTTACTTACTACTACGTGAGAGAAGGAGGGCTTTACTTACTACTCCTGTAAGTGAGAGAATTATGGCTTTACTTACTACTACTGTAAGTGAGAGAAGTAGGGCTTTACTTACTACTACTGTAAGTGAGAGAAGTAGGGCTTTACTTACTACTACGTGACAGAAGTAGGGCTTTACTTACTACTCCTGTAAGTGAGAGAAGTAGGGCTTTATTTACTACTACTGTAAGTGAGAGAAGTAGGGCTTTACTTACTACTCCTGTAAGTGAGAGAAGTAGGGCTTTACTTGCTAATACTGTAAGTGAGAGAAGTAGGGCAATACGTACTACTACGTGAGAGAAGTAGGGCTTTACTTACTACTCCTGTAAGTGAGAGAAGTAGGGCTTTATTTACTACTACTGTAAGTGAGAGATGTAGGGCTTTACTTACTACTACGTGAGAGAAGTAGGGCTTTACTTACTACTACTGTAAGTGAGAGAAGTAGGGCTTTATTTACTACTACTGTAAGTGAGAGAAGTAGGGCTTTACTTACTACTACTGTAAGTGAGAGAAGTCAGGCTTTATTTACTACTACTGTAAGTGAGAGAAGTCGGGCTTTACTTACAACTACGTGAGAGAAGTAGGGCTTTACTTACTACTACGTGAGTGACGTAGGGCTACACTTACTACTACGTGAGTGATGTAGGGCTTTACTTACTACTACTGTAAGTGAGAGAAGTAGGGCTTTATTTACTACTACTGTAAGTGAGAGAAGTAGGGCTTTACTTACTACTACGTGAGAGAAGTAGGGCTTTACTTACTACTACGTGAGAGAAGTAGGGCTTTACTTACTACTACGTGAGTGACGTAGGGCTTTACTTACTACTACGTGAGTGACGTAGGGCTTTACTTACTACTACTGTACGTGAGAGAAGTAGGGCTTTACTTACTACCACTGTAAGTGAGAGAAGTAGGGCTTTACTTACTACTACTGTATGTGTGAGAAGTAGGGCTTTACTTACTACTATTATAAGTGAGTGAAGTAGGGCTTTACTTACTAATACTGTAAGTGAGAGAAGTCGGGCATTACGTACTACTACGTGAGAGAAGTAGGGCTTTACTTACTACTACGTGAGAGAAGTAGGGCTTTACTTACTACTCCTGTAAGTGAGAGAAGTAGGGCTTTACTTACTACTACTGTAAGTGAGAGAAGTAGGGCTTTATTTACTACTACTGTAAGTGAGAGAAGTAGGGCTTTACTTACTACTACGTGAGAGAAGTAGGGCTTTACTTACTACTACGTGAGAGAAGTAGGGCTTTACTTACTACTACGTGAGAGAAGGAGGGCTTTACTTAATACTATTGTAATTGAGAGAAGTAGGGCTTTACTTACTACTACTGTAAGTGAGAGAAGTAGGGCTTTATTTACTACTACTGTAAGTGAGAGAAGTAGGGCTTTACTTACTACTACGTGAGAGAAGTAGGGGCTTTACTTACTACTACGTGAGAGAAGTAGGGCTTTACTTACTACTACTGTAAGTGAGAGAAGTAGGGCTTTACTTACTACCACTGTAAGTGAGAGAAGTAGGGCTTTACTTACTACCACTGTAAGTGAGAGAAGTAGGGCTTGACTTACCACTACTGTATGTGAGAGAAGTAGGGCTTTACTTACTACTCCTGTAAGTGAGAGAAGTAGGGCTTTACTTACTACTCCTGTAAGTGAGAGAAGTAGGGCTTTACTTACTACTCCTGTAAGTGAGAGAAGTAGGGCTTTACTTGCTACTACTGTAAGTGAGAGAAGTAGGGCTTTACTTACTACTACGTGAGAGAAGGAGGGATTTACTTACTACTACGTGACAGAAGTAGGGCTTTACTTACTACTCCTGTAAGTGAGAGAAGTAGGGCTTTACTTACTTCTACTGTAAGTGAGAGAAGTAGGGCTTTACTTACTATTACGTGACAGAAGTAGGGCTTTACTTACTACTACGTGACAGAAGTAGGTCTTTACTTACTACTACTGTAAGTGAGAGAAGTAGGGCTTTACTTACTACTACTGTAAGTGAGAGAAGTAGGGCTTTACTTACTACTACTGTAAGTGAGAGAAGTAGGGCTTTACTTACTACTACGTGACAGAAGTAGGGCTTTACTTACTACTCCTGTAAGTGAGAGAAGTAGGGCTTTATTTACTACTACTGTAAGTGAGAGAAGTAGGGCTTTACTTACTACTCCTGTAAGTGAGAGAAGTAGGGCTTTACTTGCTAATACTGTAAGTGAGAGAAGTAGGGCAATACGTACTACTACGTGAGAGAAGTAGGGCTTTACTTACTACTCCTGTAAGTGAGAGAAGTAGGGCTTTATTTACTACTACTGTAAGTGAGAGATGTAGGGCTTTACTTACTACTACGTGAGAGAAGTAGGGCTTTACTTACTACTACTGTAAGTGAGAGAAGTAGGGCTTTATTTACTACTACTGTAAGTGAGAGAAGTAGGGCTTTACTTACTACTACTGTAAGTGAGAGAAGTCAGGCTTTATTTACTACTACTGTAAGTGAGAGAAGTCGGGCTTTACTTACAACTACGTGAGAGAAGTAGGGCTTTACTTACTACTACGTGAGTGACGTAGGGCTACACTTACTACTACGTGAGTGATGTAGGGCTTTACTTACTACTACTGTAAGTGAGAGAAGTAGGGCTTTATTTACTACTACTGTAAGTGAGAGAAGTAGGGCTTTACTTACTACTACGTGAGAGAAGTAGGGCTTTACTTACTACTACGTGAGAGAAGTAGGGCTTTACTTACTACTACGTGAGTGACGTAGGGCTTTACTTACTACTACGTGAGTGACGTAGGGCTTTACTTACTACTACTGTACGTGAGAGAAGTAGGGCTTTACTTACTACCACTGTAAGTGAGAGAAGTAGGGCTTTACTTACTACTACTGTATGTGTGAGAAGTAGGGCTTTACTTACTACTATTATAAGTGAGTGAAGTAGGGCTTTACTTACTAATACTGTAAGTGAGAGAAGTCGGGCATTACGTACTACTACGTGAGAGAAGTAGGGCTTTACTTACTACTACGTGAGAGAAGTAGGGCTTTACTTACTACTCCTGTAAGTGAGAGAAGTAGGGCTTTACTTACTACTACTGTAAGTGAGAGAAGTAGGGCTTTATTTACTACTACTGTAAGTGAGAGAAGTAGGGCTTTACTTACTACTACGTGAGAGAAGTAGGGCTTTACTTACTACTACGTGAGAGAAGTAGGGCTTTACTTACTACTACGTGAGAGAAGGAGGGCTTTACTTAATACTATTGTAATTGAGAGAAGTAGGGCTTTACTTACTACTACTGTAAGTGAGAGAAGTAGGGCTTTATTTACTACTACTGTAAGTGAGAGAAGTAGGGCTTTACTTACTACTACGTGAGAGAAGTAGGGCTTTACTTACTACTACGTGAGAGAAGTAGGGCTTTACTTACTACTACTGTAAGTGAGAGAAGTAGGGCTTTACTTACTACCACTGTAAGTGAGAGAAGTAGGGCTTTACTTACTACCACTGTAAGTGAGAGAAGTAGGGCTTGACTTACCACTACTGTATGTGAGAGAAGTAGGGCTTTACTTACTACTCCTGTAAGTGAGAGAAGTAGGGCTTTACTTACTACTCCTGTAAGTGAGAGAAGTAGGGCTTTACTTACTACTCCTGTAAGTGAGAGAAGTAGGGCTTTACTTGCTACTACTGTAAGTGAGAGAAGTAGGGCTTTACTTACTACTACGTGAGAGAAGGAGGGATTTACTTACTACTACGTGACAGAAGTAGGGCTTTACTTACTACTCCTGTAAGTGAGAGAAGTAGGGCTTTACTTACTTCTACTGTAAGTGAGAGAAGTAGGGCTTTACTTACTATTACGTGACAGAAGTAGGGCTTTACTTACTACTACGTGACAGAAGTAGGTCTTTACTTACTACTACTGTAAGTGAGAGAAGTAGGGCTTTACTTACTACTACTGTAAGTTAGAGAAGTAGGGCTTTACTTACTACTACTGTAAGTGAGAGAAGTAGGGCTTTACTTACTACTACTGTAAGTGAGAGAAGTAGGGCTTTACTTACTACTACTGTAAGTGAGAGAAGTAGGGCTTTACTTACTACTACGTGACAGAAGTAGGGCTTTACTTACTACTACGTGACAGAAGTAGGGCTTTACTTAGTACTACTGTAAGTGAGAGAAGTAGGGCTTTACTTACTACTACGTGATAGAAGTAGGGCTTTACTTACTACTACGTGACAGAAGTAGGGCTTTACTTACTACTACTGTAAGTGAGAGAAGTAGGGCTTTACTTACTACTACTGTAAGTGAGAGAAGTAGGGCTTTACTTACTACTACTGTAAGTGAGAGAAATAGGGATTTACTTACTACTACGTGACAGAAGTAGGGCTTTACTTACTACTCCTGTAAGTGAGAGAAGTAGGGCTTTACTTACTACTACTGTAAGTGAGAGAAGTAGGGCTTTACTTACTACTACTGTAAGTGAGAGAAGTAGGGCTTTACTTACTACTACATGACAGAAGTAGGGCTTTACTTACTACTCCTGTAAGTGAGAGAAGTAGGGCTTTACTTACTACTACTGTAAGTGAGAGAAGTAGGGCTTTACTTACTTCTCCTGTAAGTGAGAGAAGTAGGGCTTTACTTACTACTATTATAAGTGAGTGAAGTAGGGCTTTACTTACTACTACTGTAAGTGAGAGAAGTAGGGCATTACGTACTACTACGTGAGAGAAGTAGGGCTTGACTTACTACTACGTGAGAGAAGTAGGGCTTTACTTACTACTACTGTAAGTGAGAGAAGTAGGGCTTTACTTACTACTACGTGAGAGAAGTAGGGCTTTACTTACTACTACGTGAGAGAAGTAGGGCTTTACTTACTACTACGTGAGAGAAGGAGGGCTTTACTTACTACTCCTGTAAGTGAGAGAAGTATGGCTTTACTTACTACTACTGTAATTGAGAGAAGTAGGGCTTTACTTACTACTACTGTAAGTGAGAGAAGTAGGGCTTTATTTACTACTACTGTAAGTGAGAGAAGTAGGGCTTTACTTACTACTACTGTAAGTGAGAGAAGTCAGGCTTTATTTACTACTACTGTAAGTGAGAGAAGTCGGGCTTTACTTACAACTACGTGAGAGAAGTAGGGCTTTACTTACTACTACGTGAGTGACGTAGGGCTTTACTTACTACTACGTGAGTGATGTAGGGCTTTACTTACTACTACTGTAAGTGAGAGAAGTAGGGCTTTATTTACTACTACTGTAAGTGAGAGAAGTAGGGCTTTACTTACTACTGTAAGTGAGAGAAGTAGGGCTTTACTTACTACTACGTGAGAGAAGTAGGGCTTTACTTACTACTACGTGAGTGACGTAGGGCTTTACTTACTACTACGTGAGTGACGTAGGGCTTTACTTACTACTACTGTACGTGAGAGAAGTAGGGCTTTACTTACTACCACTGTAAGTGAGAGAAGTAGGGCTTTACTTACTACTACTGTATGTGTGAGAAGTAGGGCTTTACTTACTACTATTATAAGTGAGTGAAGTAGGGCTTTACTTACTAATACTGTAAGTGAGAGAAGTAGGGCATTACGTACTACTACGTGAGAGAAGTAGGGCTTTACTTACTACTACGTGAGAGAAGGAGGGCTTTACTTAATACTATTGTAATTGAGAGAAGTAGGGCTTTACTTACTACTACTGTAAGTGAGAGAAGTAGGGCTTTATTTACTACTACTGTAAGTGAGAGAAGTAGGTCTTTACTTACTACTATGTGAGAGAAGTAGGGCTTTACTTACTACTACGTGAGAGAAGTAGGGCTTTACTTACTACTACTGTAAGTGAGAGAAGTAGGGCTTTACTTACTACCACTGTAAGTGAGAGAAGTAGGGCTTTACTTACTACCACTGTAAGTGAGAGAAGTAGGGCTTGACTTACCACTACTGTATGTGAGAGAAGTAGGGCTTTACTTACTACTCCTGTAAGTGAGAGAAGTAGGGCTTTACTTACTACTCCTGTAAGTGAGAGAAGTAGGGCTTTACTTACTACTCCTGTAAGTGAGAGAAGTAGGGCTTTACTTACTACTACCTGAGAGAAGTAGGGCTTTACTTACTACTACGTGAGAGAAGGAGGGATTTACTTACTACTACGTGACAGAAGTAGGGCTTTACTTACTACTCCTGTAAGTGAGAGAAGTAGGGCTTTACTTACTTCTACTGTAAGTGAGAGAAGTAGGGCTTTACTTACTACTACGTGACAGAAGTAGGGCTTTACTTACTACTACGTGACAGAAGTAGGTCTTTACTTACTACTACTGTAAGTGAGAGAAGTAGGGCTTTACTTACTACTACTGTAAGTTAGAGAAGTAGGGCTTTACTTACTACTGCTGTAAGTGAGTGAAGTAGGGCTTTACTTACTACTACTGTAAGTGAGAGAAGTAGGGCTTTACTTACTACTACTGTAAGTGAGAGAAGTAGGGCTTTACTTACTACTACGTGACAGAAGTAGGGCTTTACTTACTACTACGTGACAGAGGTAGGGCTTTACTTACTACTACTGTAAGTGAGAGAAGTAGGGCTTTACTTACTACTACTGTAAGTGAGAGAAGTAGGGCTTTACTTACTACTACTGTAAGTGAGAGAAGTAGGGCTTTACTTACTACTCCTGTAAGTGAGAGAAGTAGGGCTTTACTTACTACTACTGTAAGTGAGAGAAGTAGGGCTTTACTTACTACCACTGTAAGTGAGAGAAGTAGGGCTTTACTTACTACTATTATAAGTGAGAGAAGTAGGGCTTGACTTACTACTACTGTATGTGAGAGAAGTAGGGCTTTACTTACTACTCCTGTAAGTGAGAGAAGTAGGGCTTTACTTACTACTACTGTAAGTGAGAGAAGTAGGGCATTACGTACTACTACGTGAGAGAAGTAGGGCTTTACTTACTACTACGTGAGAGAAGGAGGGCTTTACTTACTACTACTGTAAGTGAGAGAAGTAGGGCTTTAATTACTACTACTGTAAGTGAGAGAAGTAGGGCTTTACTTACTACTCCTGTAAGTGAGTGAAGTAGGGCTTTACTTACTACTCCTGTAAGTGAGAGAAGTAGGGCTTTACTTACTACTACTGTAAGTGAGAGAAGTAGGGCTTTATTTACTACTACTGTAAGTGAGAGAAGTAGGGCTTTACTTACTACTACGTGAGAGAAGTAGGGCTTTACTTACTACTACTGTAAGTGAGAGAAGTAGGGCTTTATTTACTACTACTGTAAGTGAGAGATGTAGGGCTTTACTTACTACTACTGTAAGTGAGAGAAGTCAGGCTTTATTTACTACTACTGTAAGTGAGAGAAGTAGGGCTTTACTTACTACTACGTGAGAGAAGTAGGGCTTTACTTACTACTACGTGAGTGACGTAGGGCTTTACTTACTACTACGTGAGTGACGTAGGGCTTTACTTACTACTACTGTAAGTGAGAGAAGTAGGGCTTTATTTACTACTACTGTAAGTGAGAGAAGTAGGGCTTTACTTACTACTACGTGAGAGAAGTAGGGCTTTACTTACTACCACTGTAAGTGAGAGAAGTAGGGCTTTACTTACTACTACTATATGTGAGAGAAGTAGGGCTTTACTTACTACTATTATAAGTGAGTGAAGTAGGGCTTTACTTACTACTACTGTAAGTGAGAGAAGTAGGGCATTACGTACTACTACGTGAGAGAAGTAGGGCTTTACTTACTACTACGTGAGAGAAGGAGGGCTTTACTTACTACTATTGTAAGTGAGAGAAGTAGGGCTTTATTTACTACTACTGTAAGTGAGAGAAGTAGGGCTTTACTTACTACTACGTGAGAGAAGTAGGGCTTTACTTACTGCTACGTGAGAGAAGTAGGGCTTTACTTACTACTACTGTAAGTGAGAGAAGTAAGGGCTTTACTTACAACCACTGTAAGTGACAGAAGTAGGGCTTTACTTACTACTATTATAAGTGAGAGAAGTAGGGCTTGACTTACTACTACGTGAGAGAAGTAGGGCTTTACTTACTACTACTGTAAGTGAGAGAAGTAGGGCTTTACTTACTACTACGTGAGAGAAGTAGGGCTTTACTTACTACTACTGTAAGTGAGAGAAGTAGGGCTTTACTTACTACTACGTGAGAGAAGTAGGGCTTTACTTACTACTACGTGAGAGAAGTAGGGCTTTACTTGCTACTTACGTGAGAGAAGGAGGGGCTTTACTTACTACTCCTGTAAGTGAGAGAAGTATGGCTTTACTTACTACTACTGTAAGTGAGAGAAGTAGGGCTTTACTTACTACTACTGTAAGTGAGAGAAGAAGGGGCTTTACTTACTACTACGTGACAGAGGTAGGGCTTTACTTACTACTCCTGTAAGTGAGAGAAGTAGGGCTTTACTTACTACTACTGTAAGTGAGAGAAGTAGGGCTTTACTTACTACTCCTGTAAGTGAGAGAAGTAGGGCTTTACTTACTACTACTGTAAGTGAGAGAAGTAGGGGCATTACGTACTACTACGTGAGAGAAGTAGAGCTTTACTTACTACTCTGTAAGTGAGAGAAAGGAGGGCTTTACTTACTAATACTGTAAATGAGAGAAGTAGGGCTTTACTACTACTACTGTAAGTGAGAGAAGTAGGGCTTTACTTACTACTCCTGTAAGTGATGAAGTAGGGCTTTACTTCCTACTCCTGTAAGTGAGAGAAGTAGGGGCTTTAGCTTACTAACTCTGTAACTACTCCTGTCGTGAGAGAAGGTGGAGAGGAGGGCTTTACTACTAATTACTACTGTAAGTAGGAGGAAGTAGGGCCATTACGTACACTAAACGTGAGAGAAGTAGGGCTTTACTTACTACGGACTTGAGAGAATAGGGCTTTACTTACTACTACTGTGTGAGAGAAGTAGGGCCTTTATTACTACTATTATGAAGTGAGGAAGTAGGGCTTTACTTACTACTCCTGTAAGTGAGTGAAGTAGTGCTTTCTTACTACTACTTTAAGTGAGAGAAGTAGGGCTTTACTTACTACTACTGTAAGTGAGAGAAGTAGGGCTTTACTTACTACTACTGTAGAGAAGTAGGGCTTTACTTACTACTACTACTGTAAGTGAGAGAAGTAGGGCTTTTTTACTACTACTGTAAGTGAGAGATAGGGCTTTACTTACTACTACTGTAAGTGAGAGAAGTCAGGCTTTATTTACTACTACTGTCAGTGAGAGAAGTAGGGCTTTACTTACTACTACTACGTGAGAAAGTAGGGCTTTACTTACTACTACGTGAGTGACGTAGGGCTTCTTACTACTACGTGAGTGACAGGAGGCTTTACTTACTACTACTGTAAGTGAGAGAAGTAGGGCTTTATTTCCTACTACTGTAAGTGAGAGAAGTAGGGCTTTACTTACTACTACGTGAGAGAAGTAGGGCTTACTTACTACTACATGAGAGAAGTAGGGCTTTACTTACTACTACTGTACGTGAGAGAAGTAGGGCTTTACTTACTACCACTGTAAGTGAGAGAAGTAGGGCTTTACTTACTACTACTATATGTGAGAGAAGTAGGGCTTTACTTACTACTATTATAAGTGAGTGAAGTAGGGCTTTACTTACTACTACTGTAAGTGAGAGAAGGGGGCATTACGTACTACTACTGAGAGTAGGGGAGGGCTTTACTTACTACTTCGTGAGAGAAGGAGGGCTTTACTTACTACTATTGTAAGTGAGAGAAGTAGGGCTTTACTTACTACTACTGTAAGTGAGAGAAGTAGGGCTTTATTTACTACTACTGTAAGTGAGAGGTAGGGCTTTACTTACTACACTACGTGAGAGAAGTAGGGCTTACTTACTACTACATGAGAGAAGTAGGGCTTTACTTACTACTACTGTAAGTGAGAGAAGTAGGGCTTTACTTCTACCACTGTAAGTGAGAGAAGTAGGGCTTTACTTACTACTTTCTAAGTGATGAGAAGTAGGGCTTGACTTACTACTACGTGAGAGAAGTAGGGCTTTACTTACTACTCCTGTAAGTGAGAGTAGTAGGGCTTTACTACACTCTGTAAGTGAGAGAAGTAGGCTTTACTTACTACTACGTGAGAGAAGTAGGGCTTTACGTACTACTTCGTGAGAGAAGTAGGGCTTTACTTACTCCCTACGTGAGAGAAGTAGGGCTTTACTTCTACTCCTGCAAGTGAGAGAAGTAGGGCTTTACTTACTACTACTGTAAGTGAGAGAAGTAGGGCTTTACTTACTACTACGTACAGAAGTAGGGCTTTACTTACTACTACGTGACAGAATAGGTCTTTACTTACTACTACTGTATGAGAGAAGTAGGGCTTTACTTACTACTACTGTAAGTTAGAGAAGTAGGGCTTTACTTACTACTACTGTAAGTGGTGAAGTAGGGCTTTACTTACTACTACTGTAAGTGAGAGAAGTAGGGCTTTACTTACTACTACTGTAAGTGAGAGAAGTAGGGCTTTACTTACTCTACTTGAACGAAGTGGGCTTTACTTACTACTACGTGACAGAGGTAGGGCTTTATCTTACTACTACTGTAAAGTGAGAGAAGTAGGGCTTTACTTACTACTATGTACGTGAGAGAAGTAGGGCTTTACTACTACTACGACGTGAGAGAGGAGGGCTTTACTTACTACTCCTTAAGTGAGAGAAGTATGGCTTTTTACTTACTACTATTGAGTGAGGAGGGCTTTACTTACTACTCCTGTAAGTGAGAGAAGTATGCTTTACTTACTACTACTGTAAGTGAGAGAAGTAGGCTTTACTTACTACTACTGTAAGTGAGAGAAGTAGGGCATTTACTTACTACTCCTTGTAAGTATAGAAGTAGGGCTTTACTTACTACTACTGTAGTGAGAGAAGTAGGGCTTTACTTACTACCACTGTAAGTGAGAGAAGTAGGGCTTTACTTACTACTATTAAAAGTGAGAGAAGTATGGGCTTGACTTACTACTACTGTAGTGAGAAAGTAGGGCTTTACTTACTACTCCTGTAAGTGAGAGAAGTAGGGCTTACTTACTACTACTGTAAGTGAGAGAAGTAGGGC
>NW_022262589.1:40000-67246 GCF_002021735.2 Oncorhynchus kisutch | reverse complement strand
TCTTACCGACCCCCCCTCAGCTCCCAGCTGTCCCTGGACAACCCTTGTGAATTGATCGCCCCCCCATATCTAGCTTCAGAGTTTGTTCTGTTAGGGTGACCTAAACTGGGATATGCTTAACACCCCGCCAGTCCTACAATCTAAGCTAGATGCCCTCAATCTCACACAATCATCAAGGAACCCACCAGGTACAACCCTAACTCTGTAAACAAGGGCACCCTCATAGACGTCATCCTGACCAACTGGCCCTCCAAATACACCTCCGCTGTCTTCAACCAGGATCTCAGCTATCACTGCCTCATTGCCTGTATCCGCTACGGAGCCGCAGTCAAACGACCACCCCTCATCACTGTCAAACGCTCCCTAAAACACTTCTGTGAGCAGGCCTTTCTAATCGACCTGGCCCGGGTATCCTGGAAGGACATTGACCTCATCCCGTCAGTTGAGGATGCCTGGTCATTCTTTATAAAGTAACTTCCTCACCGTTTTAGATAAGCATGCTCCGTTCAAAAATGCAGAACTAAGAACAGATACAGCCCTTGGTTCACCCCAGACCTGACTGCCCTCGACCAGCACAAAAACATCCTGTGGCGGACTGCAATAGCATCGAATAGTCCCCGTGATATGCAACTGTTCAGGGAAGTCCGGAAACCAATACACGCAGTCAGTCAGGAAAGCTAAGAGCCAGCTTCTTCAGGCAGAATTTTGCATCCCTGTAGCTCCAACTCCAAAAAGTTCTGGGACACTGTGAAGTCCATGGAGAACAGAGCACCTCCTCCCAGCTGCCCACTGCACTGAGGCTAGGTACACACGGTCACACTGATAAATCCATGATTATCGAAAACTTCAATAAGCATTTCTCAACGGCTGGCCATGCCTTCCGCCTGGCTACTTCAACCTTGCCCACAGCTCCGCCCCCCCCCGCAGCTCCTCGCCCAAGCCTCTCCAGGTTCTCCTTTACCCAAACTCCAGATAGGCAGATGTTCTGAAAGAGCTGCCAAAACCTGGACCCGTACAAATCAGCTGGGCTTGACAAATCTGGACCCTCTATTTTCTGAAACTATCTGCCACCATTGTCGCAACCCCTATTACCAGCCTGTTTCAACCTCTCTTTTCATCTCGTCTGAGATCCCCAAGGATTGGAAAGCTGCCGCAGTCATCCCCCTCTTCAAAGGGGGAGACACACCCTGGACCCAAACTGTTTACAGACCTATATCCATCCTGCCCTGCCTATCTAAGGTCTTCGAAAGCCAAGTCAACAAACAGGTCACTGACCATCTCGAATCCCACCGTACCTTCTCCGCTGTGCAATTGGTTTCCGAGCCGGTCATGGGTGCACCTCAGCCACACTCAAGGTACTAAACGATATCATAACCGCCATCGATAAAGACAGTACTGTGCAGCCGTCTTCATCGACCTTGCCAAGGCTTTCGACTCTGTCAATCACCATATTCTTATCGGCAGACTCAGTAGCCTCGGTTTTTCGGATGACTGCCTTGGCCTGGTTCACCAATTACTTTGCAGACAGAGTTCAGTGTGTCAAATCGGAGGGCATGCTGTCCGGTCCTCTGGCAGTCTCTATGGGGGTGCCACAGGGTTCAATTCTCGGGCCGACTCTTTTCTCTGTGTATATCAATGATGTTGCTCTTGCTGCGGGCGATTCCCTGATCCACCTCTACGCAGACGACACCATTCTATATACTTTCGGCCCGTCTTTGGACACTGTGCTATCTAACCTCCAAACAAGCTTCAATGCCATACAACACTCCTTCCGTGGCCTCCAACTGCTCTTAAACGCTAGTAAAACCAAATGCATGCTTTTCAACCGGTCGCTGCCTGCACCTGCATGCCCGACTATCATCACCACCCTGGATGGTTCCGACCTAGAATATGTGGACGTCTATAAGTACCTAGGTGTCTGGCTAGACTGCAAACTCTCCTTCCAGACTCATATCAAACATCTCCAATCGAAAATCAAATCAAGAGTCGGCTTTCTATTCCGCAACAAAGCCTCCTTCACTCAAGCCGCCAAGCTTACCCTAGTAAAACTGACTATCCTACCGATCCTCGACTTCGGCGATGTCATCTACAAAATGGCTTCCAACACTCTACTCAGCAAACTGGATGCAGTCTATCACAGTGCCATCCGTTTTTGTCACTAAAGCACCTTATACCACCCACCACTGCGACTTGTATGCTCTAGTCGGCTGGCCCTCGCTACATATTCGTCGCCAGACCCACTGGCTCCAGGTCATCTACAAGTCTATGCTAGGTAAAGCTCCGCCTTATCTCAGCTCACTGGTCACGATGGCAACACCCATCCGTAGCACGCGCTCCAGCAGGTGTATCTCACTGATCATCCCTAAAGCCAACACCTCATTGGCCGGCCTTTCGTTCCAGGACTCTGCCTGCCTGTGACTGGAACAAATTGCAAAAATCGCTGAAGTTGGAGACTTTTATCTCCCTCACCAACTTCAAACATCAGCTATCTGAGCAGCTAACCGATCGCTGCAGCTGTACATAGTCTATTGGTAAATAGCCCACCCTTTTCACCTACCTCATCCCCACACTGTTTTTATTTATTTACTTTTCTGCTCTTCTGCCACACCAATATCTCTACCTGTACATGACCATCTGATCATTTATCACTCCAGTGTTAATCTGCAAAATTGTAATTATTTGCCTACCTCCTCATGCCTTTTGCACACATTGTATATAGACCCCCCTTTGTTTTCTACTGTGTTATTGACTTGTTAATTGTTTACTCCATGTGTAACTCTTTGTTGTATGCTCACACTGCTATGCTTTATCTTGGCCAGGTCGCAGTTGCAAATGAGAACTTGTTCTCAACTAGCCTACCTGGTTAAATAAAGGTGAAATGAAAAATGAAAAAAATGAAATTACACATACAGAAGTTTCAAAACAGTAAAGACATTACAAATGTCATATTATATATATATACAGTGTTCTAACAATGTACAAATGGTAAAGGACACAAGATAAAATAAATAAGCATAAATATGGGTTGTATTTACAATGGTGTTTGTTCTTCACTGGTTGCCCTTTCTTGTGGCAACAGGTCACAAATCTTGCTGCTGTGATGGCACACTGTGGAATTTCACCCAGTAGATATGGGAGTTTTCAAAATTGGATTTGTTTTCGAATTCTTTGTGGATCTGTGTAATCTGAGGGAAATATGTCTCTCTAATATGGTCATACATTGGGCAGGAGGTTAGGAAGTGCAGCTCAGTTTCCACCTCATTTTGTGGGCAGTGAGCACATAGCCTGTCTTCTCTTTGAGAGCCATGTCTGCCTACGGCGGCCTTTCTCAATAGCAAGGCTATGCTCACTGAGTCTGTACATAGTCAAGGCTTTCCTTAATTTTGGGTCAGTCACAGTGGTCAGGTATTCTGCCGCTGTGTACTCTCTGTGTAGGGCCAAATAGCATTCTAGTTTGCTCTGTTTTTTTGTTAATTCTTTCCAATGTGTTAAGTAGTTATCTTTTTGTTTTCTCATGATTTGGTTGGGTCTAATTGTGCTGCTGTCCTGGGGCTCTGTAGGGTGTGTTGTGAACAGAGGACCAGGACCAGCTTGCTTAGGGGACTCTTCTCCAGGTTCATCTCTCTGTAGGTGATGGCTTTGTTGTGGAAGGTTTGGGAATCGCTTCCTTTTAGGTGGTTATAGAATTTTAACGGCTCTTTTCTGGATTTTGATAATTAGTGGGTATCGGCCTAATTCCGCTCTGCATGCATTATTTGGTGTTCTACGTTCTCTCTCTTCTGAACCATGTCTCTCTCTCTCTCTCTGAACCATGTCTCTCTCTCTCTCTCTCTCTCTCTGAAACATGTCTCTCTCTCTCTCTCTCTCTCTCTGAACCATGTCTCTCTCTCTCCTCCCTCTCTCTATCTGAACCATGTCTCTCTCTCTCTCTCTCTCTCTGAACCATGTCTCTCTCTCTATCTCTCTGAACCATGTCTCTCTCTATCTCTTTGGACCAGACAAACAGACCAAAGGGTTAGGTTGATCCAGGATCTTATAGAAGGCCTTTTAATGAGTCCCAATTATCTACCTTAGAAGTGTGTACTTGTTGACTCCACACCATGGAATGGACAGGTGTAAGAAACATGGGGGAGTGAAGGAAGAGCACACTTGAGGAGAAAATATGAGAATATCTCTTCTCTTCTGCTGAATAACATCCATGTTTGTGCTGTGTCGCTGGGAAGTAGTTCTAGAAGCTTACAGTAGGTCCTTCATTAAGGACACTTCCTATGCTCTACCCCTCTTACAGTAAGGACACTTCCTATTCTCTACCCCTCTTAGAGTAAGGACACTTCCTATTCTCTACCTCTCTTACAGTAGGCCTTCATTAAGGATACCTCCTATTCTCTACCCCTCTTACAGTAAGGACACTTCCTATTCTCTACCTCTCTTACAGTAGGTCCTTCATTAAGGATCCCTCCTATTCTCTACCCCTCTTACAGTAAGGACACCTCCTATTCTCTACCCCTCTTACAGTAAGGACACTTCCTATTCTCTACCCCTCTTACAGTAAGGACACCTCCTATTCTCTACCCCTCTTACAGTAAGGACACTTCCTATTCTCTACCCCTCTTACAGTAAGGACACTTCCTATTCTCTACCCCTCTTACAGTAAGGACACTTCCTATTCTCTACCCCTCTTACAGTAGGTCCTTCATTAAGGACACTTCCTATTCTCTACCCCTCTTACAGTAAGGACACTTCCTATTCTCTACCCCTCTTACAGTAAGGACACTTCCTATTCTCTACCTCTCTTACAGTAGGTCCTTCATTAAGGATCCCTCCTATTCTCTACCCCTCTTACAGTAAGGACACCTCCTATTCTCTACCCCTCTTACAGTAAGGACACTTCCTATTCTCTACCTCTCTTACAGTAGATCCTTCATTAAGGATCCCTCCTATTCTCTACCCCTCTTACAGTAAGGACACCTCCTATTCTCTACCCCTCTTACCAGTAAGGACACTTCCTATTCTCTACCCCTCTTACAGTAAGGATCCCTCCTATTCTCTACCCCTCTTACAGTAGGACAATTCCTATTCTCTACCCCTCTTACAGTAAGGATCCCTCCTATTCTCTACCCCTCTTACAGTAGGATCCCTCCTATTCTCTACCCCTCTTACAGTAAGGATACATCTATTCTCTACCCCTCTTACAGTAAGGATCCCTCCTATTCTCTACCCCCTCTTACAGTAAGGACACCTCCTATTCTCTACCCCTCTTACAGTAAGGATCCCTCCTATTCTCTACCCCTCTTACAGTAAGGACACCTCCTATTCTCTACCTCTCTTACAGTAAGGACACCTCCTATTCTCTACCCCTCTTACAGTAAGGATAACTCCTATTCTCTACCTCTCTTACAGTAAGGACACTTCCTATTCTCTACCCTCTTACAGTAAGGATAACTCCTATTCTCTACCCCTCTTACAGTAATGACACTTCCTATTCTCTACCCCTCTTACAGTAAGTATCCCTCTTATTCTCTACCCCTCTTACAGTAAGGACACTTCCTATTCTCTACCTCTCTTACAGTAGGTCCTTCATTAAGGACACTTCCTATTCTCTACCCCTCTTACAGTAAGGACACCTCCTATTCTCTACCCCTCTTACAGTAAGGACACCTCCTATTCTCTACCCCTCTTACAGTAAGGATAACTCCTATTCTCTACCTCTCTTACAGTAAGGATAACTCCTATTCTCTACCTCTCTAACAGTAGGGATACCTCCTATTCTCTACCCCTCTAACAGTAGGGATACCTCCTATTCTCTACCCCTCTAACAGTAGGGATACCTCCTATTCTCTACCCCTCTTACAATAAGGACAATGTACCCCATGTGCACTTGTTCACTCCACCTCATACATTTAAAAGTATTGGATCGGCTGGAGTTAACACATTACCTTAACCCCAGTCCATTACCTTTACCCAGTCCATTACCTTAACCCAGTCCATTACCTTTACCCCAGTCCATTACCTTTACCCCAGTCCATTACCTTTACCCCATTCCATTACCTTAACCCCAGTCCTTGTCCTTAACCCAGTCCATTACCTTAACCCAGTCCATTACCTTAACCCATCCATTACCTTAACCCCAGTCCTTTACCTTTACCCAGTCCATTACCTTTACCCCAGTCCATTACCTTAACCCAGTCCATTACCTTAACCCCAGTCCATTACCTTTACCCCATTCCATTACCTTCCGAGCGGTTTTAGAGGATGAATAATAAGACCCCAGGGTCAGTGGTGTTATAATAAGACCCCAGGGTCAGTGGTGTTATAATAAGACCCAAGGATCAGTGGTGTTATAATAAGACCCCAGGGTCAGTGATGTTATAATAAGACCCCAGGGTCAGTGGTGTAATAATAAGACCCCAGGGTCCATGCTGTTATAATAAGACCTCAGGGTCAGTGGTGTTATAATAAGACCCCAGGGTCAGTGGTGTTATAATAAGACCCCAGGGTCAGTGGTGTTATAATAAGACCTCAGGATCAGTGGTGTTATAATAAGACCTCAGGGTCAGTGGTGTTATAATAAGACCTCAGGGTCAGTGGTGTTATAAGAAGACCTCAGGGTCAGTGGTGTTATATAAGAGCCCAGGGTCAGTGATGTTATAAAAGACCCCATGGTCAGTGGTGTTTATAATAAGACCCCAGGGTCCGTGGTGTTATAATAAGACCCCAGGGTCCGTGGTGTTATAATAAGACCCCAGGGTCCGTGATGTTATAATAAGACCCCAGGGTCAGTGGTGTTATAATAATACCCCAGGGTCAGTGGTGTTATAATAAGACCTCAGGGTCAGTGGTGTTATAATAAGACCTCAGGGTCAGTGGCGTTATAATAAGAGCCCAGGGTCAGTGGTGTTATAATAAGAGCCCAGGGTCAGTGGTGTTATAATAAGACCCTGGGGTCAGTGGCGTTTAATAAGACCCCAGGGTCAGTGATGTTATAATAAGACCCCAGGGTCCATGATGTTATAATAAGACCTCATGGTCAGTGATGTTATAATAAGACCCCAGGGTCAGTGATGTTATAATAAGACCCCGTGGTCAGTGGTGTTATAATAAGACCCCAGGGTCAGTGATGTTATAATAAGACACCAGGGTCAGTGATGTTATAATAAGACACCAGGGTCAGTGGTGCTATAATAAGACCCCAGGGTCAGTGGTGTTATAATAAGACCCCAGGGTCAGTGGTGTTATAATAAGACCCCAGGGTCAGTGGTGTTATAATAAGACCCCAGGGTCCATGATGTTATAATAAGACACCAGGGTCAGTGGCGTTATAATAAGACCCCAGGGTCAGTGGTGTTATAATAAGACCCCAGGGTCCATGATGTTATAATAAGACCCCAGGGTCAGTGGTGTTATAATAAGACCCCAGGGTCAGTGGAGTTATAATAAGACCTCAGGGTCAGTGGCGTTATAATAAGACCCAGGGTCAGTGGTGTTATAATAAGACCCCAGGGTCCATGATGTTATAATAAGACCCCAGGGTCAGTGGTGTTATAATAAGACCCCAGGGTCAGTGGAGTTATAATAAGACCTCAGGGTCAGTGGTGTTATAATAGGACCTCAGGGTCAGTGGTGTTATAATAAGACCCCAGGGTCAGTGGTGTTATAATAAGACCCCAGGGTCCATGATGTTATAATAAGACACCAGGCTCAGTGGTGCTATAATAAGACCCCAGGGTCAGTGGTGTTATAATAAGACCTCAGGGTCAGTGGTGTTATAATAAGACCCCAGGGTCAGTGGTGTTATAATAAGACCCCAGGGTCCATGATGTTATAATAAGACCTCAGGGTCAGTGGTGTTATAATAAGATCCCAGGGTCAGTGGTGTTATAATAAGACCCCAGGGTCCATGATGTTATAATAAGACCCCAGGGTCAGTGGAGTTATAATAAGACCTCAGGGTCAGTGGTGTTATAATAAGACCTCAGGGTCAGTGGTGTTATAATAAGACCCCAGGGTCAGTGGTGTTATAATAAGACCCCAGGGTCAGTGAAGTTATAATAAGACCTCATGGTCAGTGGTGTTATAATAAGACCCCATGGTCAGTGGTGTTATAATAAGTCCCCAGGGCCCGTGGTGTTATAATAAGACCCCGGGGTCCGTGTGTTATAATAAGACCCAGGGTCAGTGATGTTATAATAAGACCCCAGAGTCAGTGGTGTTATAATAAGACCCCGGGGTCCGTGGTGTTATAAGACCCCGGGGTCAGTGATGTTATAATAAGAGCCCAGGGTCCATGATGTTATAATAAGACCTCAGGGTCAGTGGTGTTATAATAAGACCCCCAGGGTCAGTGGTGTTATAATAAGACCCCCAGGGTCAGTGCTGTTATAATAAGACCCCAGGGTCAGTGGTGTTATAATAAGACCTCAGGGTCAGTGGTGTTATAATAAGACCCCAGGGTCCATGATGTTATAATAAGACCTCTCTCCATATCTTCTTTCTATCCATCTTTCCATCCATCTCTCCTCTCTATCCCTCTCTCAGAAAGAGACATACCGGGCCAGACAGAGACATTACCGGGCCAGATAGAGACATACCGTGCCAGACAGAGACATACCGGGCCAGACAGAGACACAACGGGCCAGACAGAGACATATCTGGCCAGACAGAGACATACCGGCTAGACCGGGCCAGACAGAGACATACCGGGCCAGACAGAGACATACCGGGCCAGATAGAGACATACCGTGCCAGACAGAGACATACCGGGCCAGACAGAGACACAACGGGCCAGACAGAGACATATCTGGCCAGACAGAGACATACCGGGCTAGACCGGGCCAGACAGAGACATACCGGGCCAGACAGAGACATACAGAAAGGCCCGACAGACAGAAGTCAGGCTCATGTCAGAAGTCCAGCTGATACAGTGAGGACAGGAGACCCAGGTCAAGGATGTGCTGTTTGGTAGTTTGGTAAACTGGTAGTAGTTAACCAGGTTATGACAAACCTAAATCCCCCACTACACTACGCTACACTACAGCATCATGCACAACAAAGGTTTGATGGGGGACCTACTTCAAAGAGGCATAACACATGAATCATCCGCACACGATGCTTTCATAAGCAGTACAGAACAACTGTAAAATACCCTAAAGTGTTTAACTCGAAAGTCTGCTATGATACTGGGGGATCTCTTTTCTCCAATAGAAAACCAACGAGCAACAGACAAACGCTTTCCAAAAAAAGGATTTTATTGATAACTGAATTACATCTCTTTTATACATATCTCAAATTATACAGGATTTTTTACACTTACTGGTTTTTGTTTGTTTGTTGTTGCCAACATTACAGCATCTGATGTCAACAGATTTAAATAAATAAAAATTACAACGGAAATAAAAAATAAATAGGTCTGAATGAATGGCGAAACAAATTAAATCATTTAAATTATGACATTCTCACTCACTCTTTTAGGCAGGATAAAAACTCAAAAGCAACAATTCACACGTTATAAAACAGGATAAATGTGACTGGGGAGAATGACAAATAGATCAGGCAAGATGAACAGAGTTTAAAAAAAAGAAGGATGAGTATCATGGTGTTGTGTATCCACCTGTCCTGGGTCGTGTTCATTAGGTACCAAACGGATGAAAAACGGACCCTGCCCAATAAGAAATGTTCATTTTTGCTTTCCGTTTCACGTTTTCAGTTGCATGCCTTGATGAACACGACCCTCGACTGTTGTTACATCTCAGAACACTAGGTGCAGAGGGGAGGAGAGGGGGAGACATGGGGGAGGAGAGGGGGAGACAAAGGAGGGAGGAGAGGGGGAGACATGGGGGAGACAAAGGAGGCAGGAGAGGGGAGACAAAGGAGGGAGGAGAAGGGGGAGACAAAGGAGGGAGGAGAGGGGGAGACAAAGGAGGGAGTAGAGGGGGAGACGGGGGAGAAAAAGCAGGGAGGAGAGGGGGAGACAGGGGGGAGACAAAGGAGGGAGGAGAGGGGGAGACAGGGGGGAGACAAAGGAGGGAGGAGAGGGGGAGACAAAGGAGGGAGGAGAGGGGGAGACAAAGGAGGGAGGAGAGGGGGAGACAAAGGAGGGAGGAGAGGGGAGACAAAGGAGGGAGGAGAGGGGGAGACAAAGGAGGGAGGAGAGGGGGAGACAGGGGGGAGAAAAGGAGGGAGGAGAGGGGGAGACATGGGGAGAAAAAGGAGGGAGGAGAGGGGGAGACAAAGGAGGGAGGAGAGGGGGAGACAGGGGGGAGAAAAGGAGGGATGAGGAGAAGGGAGGAGAGGGGTGTAGTGGGTTGGCTGGGTTGGAGTCAGATTTGGCAGATTCTAGCAACAGAGAGATAAGCTCTGTCTCATTACAACTAGGAATCTCTACTACTTCACTATTTAAACTATCTTCGCAATATTTGTTTTAATTAAATCCTCTTATTTTTATTTATTTTGTACATAATTTCTCATGTAAACATTACATTCATGCAACAGCCGCTTTATAATAATGTTCCTATATTTGATATATTTTGTTTTATTTAAATGAACCAAGGAGAGATAAAGAAAAAGAGAGTTAAAGGAGGATGGTATGATGACCCCTAAGGACAGGAAGTGAGGATGGTATGATGACCCCTAAGGACAGGAAGTGAGGATGGTATGATGACCCCTAAGGACAGGAAGTGAGGATGGTATTGATGACCCCTAAGGACAGGAAGTGAGGATGGTATGATGACCCCTAAGGACAGGAAGTGAGGTGGTATGATGACCCCTAAGGACAGGAAGTGAGGATGGTATGATGACCCCTAAGGACAGGAAGTGAGGATGGTATGATGACCCCTAAGGACAGGAAGTGAGGATGGTATGATGACCCCTAAGGACAGGAAGTGAGGATGGGTATGATGACCCCTAAGGACAGGAAGTGAGGATGGTATGATGACCCCTAAGGACAGGAAGTGAGGATGGTATGATGACCCCTAAGGACAGGAAGTGAGGATGGTATGATGACCCCTAAGGACAGGAAGTGAGGATGGTATGATGACCCCTAAGGACAGGAAGTGAGGATGGTATGATGACCCCTAAGGACAGGAAGTGAGGATGGTATGATGACCCCTAAGGACAGGAAGTGAGGATGGTATGATGACCCCTAAGGACAGGAAGTGAGGATGGTATGATGACCCCTAAGGACAGGAAGTGAGGATGGTATGATGACCCCTAAGGACAGGAAGTGAGGATGGTATGATGACCCCTAAGGACAGGAAGTGAAGATGGTATGATGACCCCTAAGGACAGGAAGTGAGGATGGTATGATGACCCCTAAGGACAGGAAGTGAGGATGGTATGATGACCCCTAAGGACAGGAAGTGAGGATGGTATGATGACCCCTAAGGACAGGAAGTGAGGATGGTATGATGACCCCTAAGGACAGGAAGTGAGGATGGTATGATGACCCTAAGGACAGGAAGTGAAGATGGTATGATGACCCCTAAGGACAGGAAGTGAAGATGGTATGATGACCCTAAGGACAGGAAGTTAGGATGGTATGGATGACCCCTAAGGACAGGAAGTGAAGATGGTATGATGACCCCTAAGGACAGGAAGTGAGATGGTATGATGACCCCTAAGGACAGGAAGTGAGGATGTTATAGATGACCCTAAGGACGGAAGTGAAGGATGGTATGATGACCCCTAAGGACAGGAAGTGAGATGGTAGATGACCCCTAAGGACAGGAAGTGAGGATGGTATGATGACCCTAAGGACAGGAAGTGAGATGATTGTATGATGACCCCTAAGGACAGGAAGTGAGGATGGTATGATGACCCATAAGGACAGGAAGTGAGGATGGTATGATGACCCCTAAGGACAGGAAGTGAGGATGGTATGATGACCCCTAAGGACGGAAGTGAGGTATGATGACCCTAAGGACAGGAAGTGAGGATGGTATGATGACCCCTAAGGACAGGAAGTGAGGATGGTAAGATGACCCCTAAGGACAGGAAGTGAGGATGGTATGATGACCCCTAAGGACAGGAAGTGAGGATGGTATGATGACCCCTAAGGACAGGAAGTGAGGATGGTATGATGACCCCTAAGGACAGGAAGTGAGGATGGTATGATGACCCCTAAGGACAGGAAGTGAGGATGGTATGATGACCCTAAGGACAGGAAGTGAGGATGGTATGATGACCCCTAAGGACAGGAAGTGAGGATGTATGATGACCCCTAAGGACAGGAAGTGAGGATGGTATGATGACCCCTAAGGACAGGAAGTGAGGATGGTATGATGACCCTTAAGGACAGGAAGTGAAGATCGTATGATGACCCCTAAGGACAGGAAGTGAGGATGATAAGATGACCCCTAAGGACAGGAAGTGAGGATGATAAGATGACCCCTAAGGACAGGAGTGAGGATGGTATGATGACCCCTAAGGACAGGAAGTGAGGATGGTATGATGACCCCTAAGGACAGGAAGAGAATATGGTATGATGATCCCTAAGGACAGGAAGTGAGGGATGAAAAGAGGAGAGGATTCCCTGATGTATGTAGGTGTGTGTGATCCCAACTCAAAGTGTTGTGTGTGATACCAACTCCAAAGTGTGGCTCCCAACTCCAAAGTGCGTGTGTGTGTGTGTGTTAGACTGGGCCGCCAGACTAATCACGAATAGAAACTATAGCGACGGGATAGACTGGGCCGCCAGACTAATCTCATTCTATTGTGATCTTGGGTGATCTAGTCCAATACAATATGCTTCTATTGCTCTCCAAAATATTTTACTGTTGTTTGTTGACTGCTGTTTGTTTACTGTTGTTTGTTTCTGTTGTTTGTTTACTGTTTGTTTGTTTACTGCTGTTTGTTTACTGTTGTTGTTTACTGTTGTTTGTTTACTGTTGTTGTATAAAGTTGTTTGTTTTCTGTTGTTTGTTTACTGTTGTTGTTTACTGTTGTTTGTTTACTGTTGTTTGTTTACTGTTGTTTGTTTACTGTTGTTGTTTACTGTTGTTTGTTTACTGCTGTTTGTTTACTGTTTGTTTTCTGTTGTTTGTTTTACATCAATGATCTTGTTTTGTAATATCGCCCTCAGAACAGCATAAGACAGACAACAACATAGATATGGAGGTAATCGATCACCTGAATCAGAAAACCAGGATATGATTTGTATCGAGTGTAGCAGAGTAATAGCCCAATAGCTAAATTTTAACATGGCAACGATGATCCTACTTCACATTCACACGTGTACATGCATGTACTCTACCCAGCCTGCCCTGCTATCGGGAGGGAGGGGGGGGGCAGTTACTTGGAACAGCCACTAGGAAGAGTGGGAGGAGAGACCTCTGCATGCACACTGTTGCCCAAACTGTAAATATGCCTTCAGCAGTAGTCGTTATGACATAGTGTTCTGTACACGTATTGTAGCTAGCAGAGAGATCCACTGCAACCTAAAGACTGGACATTGTTTCAATTGGAATGAATTGAGGTGATCGTACAGTGTTTTATGTTAGTCATATCCTCCTATTCAGACCAGGTCACATCCTCCTATTCAGACTAGGTCACGTCCTCCTATTCAGACCAGGTCACATCCTCCTATTCAGACCAGGTCATATCCTCCTATTCAGACCAGGTCATATCCTCCTATTCAGACCAGGTCACATCCTCCTATTCAGACCAGACTCCTATTCAGACCAGGTCATATCCTCCTATTCAGACCAGGTCATATCCTCCTCCTCCTATTCAGACCAGGTCATATCCTCCTATTCAGACCAGGTCATATCCTCCTATTCAGACCAGGTCATATCCTCCTCCTCCTATTCAGACCAGGTCACATCCTCCTATTCAGACCAGGTCATATCCTCCTATTCAGACCAGGTCATATCCTCCTATTCAGACCAGGTCACATCATCCTATTCAGACCAGGTCACATCCTCCTATTCAGACCAGGTCATATCCTCCTCCTCCTATTCAGACCAGGTCATATCCTCCTCCTCCTATTCAGACCAGGTCATATCCTCCTATTCAGACCAGGTCATATCCTCCTATTCAGACCAGACTCCTATTCAGACCAGGTCATATCCTCCTATTCAGACCAGGTCATATCCTCCTATTCAGACCAGATCACATCCTCCTATTCAGACCAGGTCATATCCTCCTATTCAGACCAGGTCATATCCTCCTATTCAGACCAGGTCATATCCTCCTATTCAGACCAGGTCATATCCTCCTATTCAGATCAGGTCATATCCTCCTCCTCCTATTCAGACCAGACTCCTATTCAGACCAGGTCATATCCTCCTATTCAGATCAGGTCATATCCTCCTATTCAGACCAGGTCATATCCTCCTATTCAGACCAGGTCATATCCTCCTCCTCCTATTCAGACCAGGTCATATCCTCCTATTCAGACCAGGTCATATCCTCCTCCTCCTATTCAGACCAGGTCATATCCTCCTATTCAGACCAGGTCATATCCTCCTATTCAGACCAGGTCATATCCTCCTATTCAGACCAGGTCATATCCTCCTATTCAGACCAGGTCATATCCTCCTATTCAGATCAGGTCATATCCTCCTCCTCCTATTCAGACCAGACTCCTATTCAGACCAGGTCATATCCTCCTATTCAGACCAGGTCATATCCTCCTCCTCCTATTCAGACCAGGTCATATCCTCCTCCTCCTATTCAGACCAGGTCATATCCTCCTATTCAGACCAGGTCATATCCTCCTATTCAGACCAGGTCATATCCTCCTATTCAGACCAGGTCATATCCTCCTATTCAGACCAGACTCCTATTCAGACCAGGTCATATCCTCCTATTCAGACCAGGTCACATCCTCCTATTCAGACCAGGTCATATCCTCCTATTCAGATCAGGTCATATCCTCCTATTCAGATCGGTATCCTCCTATTCAGACCAGGTCATATCCTCCTATTCAGACCAGGTCATATCCTCCTATTCAGACCAGGTCATATCCTCCTATTCAGACCAGGTCATATCCTCCTATTCAGACCAGGTCATATCCTCCTCCTCCTATTCAGACCAGATCACATCCTCCTATTCAGACCAGGTCATATCCTCCTATTCAGACCAGGTCATATCCTCCTCCTCCTATTCAGACCAGGTCACATCATCCTATTCAGACCAGGTCATATCCTCCTATTCAGACCAGGTCATATCCTCCTCCTCCTATTCAGACCAGGTCATATCCTCCTATTCAGACCAGGTCACATCCTCCTATTCAGACCAGGTCATATCCTCCTATTCAGATCAGGTCATATCCTCCTATTCAGATCAGGTCATATCCTCCTATTCAGACCAGGTCATATCCTCCTATTCAGACCAGGTCATATCCTCCTATTCAGACCAGGTCATATCCTCCTATTCAGACCAGGTCATATCCTCCTATTCAGACCAGGTCATATCCTCCTCCTCCTATTCAGACCAGATCACATCCTCCTATTCAGACCAGGTCATATCCTCCTATTCAGACCAGGTCATATCCTCCTCCTCCTATTCAGACCAGGTCACATCATCCTATTCAGACCAGGTCATATCCTCCTATTCAGACCAGGTCATATCCTCCTCCTCCTATTCAGACCAGGTCATATCCTCCTCCTCCTATTCAGACCAGGTCACATCCTCCTATTCAGACCAGGTCATATCCTCCTATTCAGACCAGGTCATATCATCCTATTCAGACCAGGTCATATCCTCCTATTCAGACCAGGTCATATCCTCCTCCTCCTATTCAGACCAGGTCACATCATCCTATTCAGACCAGGTCATATCCTCCTATTCAGACCAGGTCATATCCTCCTCCTCCTATTCAGACCAGGTCATATCCTCCTCCTCCTATTCAGACCAGGTCACATCCTCCTATTCAGACCAGGTCATATCCTCCTATTCAGACCAGGTCATATCATCCTATTCAGACCAGGTCACATCATCCTATTCAGACCAGGTCACATCCTCCTATTCAGACCAGGTCATATCCTCCTATTCAGACCAGGTCATATCCTCCTATTCAGACCAGGTCACATCATCCTATTCAGACCAGGTCACATCATCCTATTCAGACCAGGTCACATCCTCCTATTCAGACCAGACTCCTATTCAGACCAGGTCATATCCTCCTATTCAGACCAGGTCATATCCTCCTCCTCCTATTCAGACCAGGTCATATCCTCCTATTCAGACCAGGTCATATCCTCCTCCTCCTATTCAGACCAGGTCATATCCTCCTATTCAGACCAGGTCATATCCTCCTATTCAGACCAGGTCATATCCTCCTCCTCCTATTCAGACCAGGTCATATCCTCCTATTCAGACCAGGTCATATCCTCCTATTCAGACCAGGTCATATCCTCCTATTCAGACCAGGTCATATCCTCCTATTCAGACCAGGTCATATCCTCCTATTCAGATCAGGTCATATCCTCCTCCTCCTATTCAGACCAGACTCCTATTCAGACCAGGTCATATCCTCCTATTCAGACCAGGTCATATCCTCCTATTCAGACCAGGTCATATCCTCCTCCTCCTATTCAGACCAGGTCATATCCTCCTATTCATACCAGGTCATATCCTCCTCCTCCTATTCAGACCAGGTCATATCCTCCTATTCAGACCAGGTCATATCCTCCTATTCAGACCAGGTCATATCCTCCTATTCAGACCAGGTCATATCCTCCTATTCAGACCAGGTCACATCCTCCTATTCAGACCAGGTCATATCCTCCTATTCAGACCAGGTCATATCCTCCTATTCAGACCAGGTCATATCCTCCTATTCAGACCAGGTCACATCCTCCTATTCAGACCAGGTCACATCCTCCTATTCAGACCAGGTCATATCCTCCTATTCAGACCAGGTCATATCCTCTTATTCAGACCCGGTCATATCCTCCTATTCAGACCAGGTCATATCCTCCTATTCAGACCAGGTCATATCCTCCTATTCAGACCAGGTCATATCCTCCTATTCAGACCAGGTCATATCCTCCTCCTCCTATTCAGACCAGGTCATATCCTCCTATTCAGACCAGGTCATATCCTCCTCCTCCTATTCAGACCAGGTCATATCCTCCTCCTCCTATTCAGACCAGGTCATATCCTCCTATTCAGACCAGGTCATATCCTCCTATTCAGACCAGGTCATATCCTCCTATTCAGACCAGGTCATATCCTCCTATTCAGACCAGACTCCTATTCAGACCAGGTCATATCCTCCTATTCAGACCAGGTCACATCCTCCTATTCAGACCAGGTCATATCCTCCTATTCAGATCAGGTCATATCCTCCTATTCAGATCAGGTCATATCCTCCTATTCAGACCAGGTCATATCCTCCTATTCAGACCAGGTCATATCCTCCTATTCAGACCAGGTCATATCCTCCTATTCAGACCAGGTCATATCCTCCTATTCAGACCAGGTCATATCCTCCTCCTCCTATTCAGACCAGATCACATCCTCCTATTCAGACCAGGTCATATCCTCCTATTCAGACCAGGTCATATCCTCCTCCTCCTATTCAGACCAGGTCACATCATCCTATTCAGACCAGGTCATATCCTCCTATTCAGACCAGGTCATATCCTCCTCCTCCTATTCAGACCAGGTCATATCCTCCTCCTCCTATTCAGACCAGGTCATATCCTCCTATTCAGACCAGGTCACATCCTCCTATTCAGACCAGGTCATATCCTCCTATTCAGATCAGGTCATATCCTCCTATTCAGATCAGGTCATATCCTCCTATTCAGACCAGGTCATATCCTCCTATTCAGACCAGGTCATATCCTCCTATTCAGACCAGGTCATATCCTCCTATTCAGACCAGGTCATATCCTCCTATTCAGACCAGGTCATATCCTCCTCCTCCTATTCAGACCAGATCACATCCTCCTATTCAGACCAGGTCATATCCTCCTATTCAGACCAGGTCATATCCTCCTCCTCCTATTCAGACCAGGTCACATCATCCTATTCAGACCAGGTCATATCCTCCAATTCAGACCAGGTCATATCCTCCTCCTCCTATTCAGACCAGGTCATATCCTCCTCCTCCTATTCAGACCAGGTCACATCCTCCTATTCAGACCAGGTCATATCCTCCTATTCAGACCAGGTCATATCATCCTATTCAGACCAGGTCATATCCTCCTATTCAGACCAGGTCATATCCTCCTCCTCCTATTCAGACCAGGTCACATCATCCTATTCAGACCAGGTCATATCCTCCTATTCAGACCAGGTCATATCCTCCTCCTCCTATTCAGACCAGGTCATATCCTCCTCCTCCTATTCAGACCAGGTCACATCCTCCTATTCAGACCAGGTCATATCCTCCTATTCAGACCAGGTCATATCATCCTATTCAGACCAGGTCACATCATCCTATTCAGACCAGGTCACATCCTCCTATTCAGACCAGGTCATATCCTCCTATTCAGACCAGGTCATATCCTCCTATTCAGACCAGGTCACATCATCCTATTCAGACCAGTCACATCATCCTATTCAGACCAGGTCACATCCTCCTATTCAGACCAGACTCCTATTCAGACCAGGTCATATCCTCCTATTCAGACCAGGTCATATCCTCCTCCTCCTATTCAGACCAGGTCATATCCTCCTATTCAGACCAGGTCATATCCTCCTCCTCCTATTCAGACCAGGTCATATCCTCCTATTCAGACCAGGTCATATCCTCCTATTCAGACCAGGTCATATCCTCCTCCTATTCAGACCAGGTCATATCCTCCTATTCAGACCAGGTCATATCCTCCTATTCAGACCAGGTCATATCCTCCTATTCAGACCAGGTCATATCCTCCTATTCAGACCAGGTCATATCCTCCTATTCAGACCAGGTCATATCCTCCTATTCAGACCAGACTCCTATTCAGACCAGGTCATATCCTCCTATTCAGACCAGGTCATATCCTCCTCCTCCTATTCAGACCAGGTCATATCCTCCTATTCAGACCAGGTCATATCCTCCTATTCAGACCAGACTCCTATTCAGACCAGGTCATATCCTCCTATTCAGACCAGGTCATATCCTCCTATTCAGACCAGGTCACATCCTCCTATTCAGACCAGGTCATATCCTCCTATTCAGACCAGGTCATATCCTCTTATTCAGACCCGGTCATATCCTCCTATTCAGACCAGGTCATATCCTCCTATTCAGACCAGGTCATATCCTCCTATTCAGACCAGGTCATATCCTCCTATTCAGACCAGGTCATATCCTCCTCCTCCTATTCAGACCAGGTCATATCCTCCTATTCAGACCAGGTCATATCCTCCTCCTCCTATTCAGACCAGGTCATATCCTCCTATTCAGACCAGGTCACATCCTCCTATTCAGACCAGGTCATATCCTCCTATTCAGACCAGGTCATATCCTCCTATTCAGATCAGGTCATATCCTCCTCCTCCTATTCAGACCAGACTCCTATTCAGACCAGGTCATATCCTCCTATTCAGATCAGGTCATATCCTCCTCCTCCTATTCAGACCAGACTCCTATTCAGACCAGGTCATATCCTCCTATTCAGACCAGGTCATATCCTCCTATTCAGACCAGGTCATATCCTCCTCCTCCTATTCAGACCAGGTCATATCCTCCTATTCAGACCAGGTCATATCCTCCTATTCAGACCAGGTCATATCCTCCTATTCAGACCAGGTCATATCCTCCTATTCAGACCAGGTCACATCCTCCTATTCAGACCAGGTCATATCCTCCTATTCAGACCAGGTCATATCCTCCTATTCAGACCAGGTCATATCCTCCTATTCAGACCAGGTCACATCCTCCTATTCAGACCAGGTCACATCCTCCTATTCAGACCAGGTCATATCCTCCTATTCAGACCAGGTCATATCCTCTTATTCAGACCCGGTCATATCCTCCTATTCAGACCAGGTCATATCCTCCTATTCAGACCAGGTCATATCCTCCTCCTCCTATTCAGACCAGGTCATATCCTCCTATTCAGACCAGGTCATATCCTCCTCCTCCTATTCAGACCAGGTCATATCCTCCTCCTCCTATTCAGACCAGGTCATATCCTCCTATTCAGACCAGGTCATATCCTCCTATTCAGACCAGGTCATATCCTCCTATTCAGACCAGGTCACATCCTCCTATTCAGACCAGACTCCTATTCAGACCAGGTCATATCCTCCTATTCAGACCAGGTCACATCCTCCTATTCAGACCAGGTCATATCCTCCTATTCAGATCAGGTCATATCCTCCTATTCAGATCAGGTCATATCCTCCTATTCAGACCAGGTCATATCCTCCTATTCAGACCAGGTCATATCCTCCTATTCAGACCAGGTCATATCCTCCTATTCAGACCAGGTCATATCCTCCTATTCAGACCAGGTCATATCCTCCTCCTCCTATTCAGACCAGATCACATCCTCCTATTCAGACCAGGTCATATCCTCCTATTCAGACCAGGTCATATCCTCCTCCTCCTATTCAGACCAGGTCACATCATCCTATTCAGACCAGGTCATATCCTCCTATTCAGACCAGGTCATATCCTCCTCCTCCTATTCAGACCAGGTCATATCCTCCTCCTCCTATTCAGACCAGGTCACATCCTCCTATTCAGACCAGGTCATATCCTCCTATTCAGACCAGGTCATATCATCCTATTCAGACCAGGTCATATCCTCCTATTCAGACCAGGTCATATCCTCCTCCTCCTATTCAGACCAGGTCACATCATCCTATTCAGACCAGGTCATATCCTCCTATTCAGACCAGGTCATATCCTCCTCCTCCTATTCAGACCAGGTCATATCCTCCTCCTCCTATTCAGACCAGGTCACATCCTCCTATTCAGACCAGGTCATATCCTCCTATTCAGACCAGGTCATATCATCCTATTCAGACCAGGTCACATCATCCTATTCAGACCAGGTCACATCCTCCTATTCAGACCAGGTCATATCCTCCTATTCAGACCAGGTCATATCCTCCTATTCAGACCAGGTCACATCATCCTATTCAGACCAGGTCACATCATCCTATTCAGACCAGGTCACATCCTCCTATTCAGACCAGACTCCTATTCAGACCAGGTCATATCCTCCTATTCAGACCAGGTCATATCCTCCTCCTCCTATTCAGACCAGGTCATATCCTCCTATTCAGACCAGGTCATATCCTCCTCCTCCTATTCAGACCAGGTCATATCCTCCTATTCAGACCAGGTCATTTCCTCCTATTCAGACCAGGTCATATCCTCCTCCTATTCAGACCAGGTCATATCCTCCTATTCAGACCAGGTCATATCCTCCTATTCAGACCAGGTCATATCCTCCTATTCAGACCAGGTCATATCCTACTATTCAGACCAGGTCATATCCTCCTATTCAGACCAGGTCATATCCTCCTATTCAGACCAGACTCCTATTCAGACCAGGTCATATCCTCCTATTCAGACCAGGTCATATCCTCCTCCTCCTATTCAGACCAGGTCATATCCTCCTATTCAGACCAGGTCATATCCTCCTATTCAGACCAGACTCCTATTCAGACCAGGTCATATCCTCCTATTCAGACCAGGTCATATCCTCCTATTCAGACCAGGTCACATCCTCCTATTCAGACCAGACTCCTATTCAGACCAGGTCATATCCTCCTATTCAGACCAGGTCATATCCTCCTATTCAGACCAGGTCATATCCTCCTATTCAGACCAGGTCATATCCTCCTCCTCCTATTCAGACCAGGTCATATCCTCCTATTCAGACCAGGTCATATCCTCCTATTCAGACCAGGTCATATCCTCCTATTCAGACCAGGTCATATCCTCCTCCTCCTATTCAGACCAGGTCACATCCTCCTATTCAGACCAGGTCATATCCTCCTATTCAGACCAGGTCATATCATCCTATTCAGACCAGGTCATATCCTCCTATTCAGACCAGGTCATATCCTCCTCCTCCTATTCAGACCAGGTCACATCATCCTATTCAGACCAGGTCATATCCTCCTATTCAGACCAGGTCATATCCTCCTCCTCCTATTCAGACCAGGTCATATCCTCCTCCTCCTATTCAGACCAGGTCACATCCTCCTATTCAGACCAGGTCATATCCTCCTATTCAGACCAGGTCATATCATCCTATTCAGACCAGGTCATATCATCCTATTCAGACCAGGTCACATCCTCCTATTCAGACCAGGTCATATCCTCCTATTCAGACCAGGTCATATCCTCCTATTCAGACCAGGTCACATCATCCTATTCAGACCAGGTCACATCATCCTATTCAGACCAGGTCACATCCTCCTATTCAGACCAGACTCCTATTCAGACCAGGTCATATCCTCCTATTCAGACCAGGTCATATCCTCCTCCTCCTATTCAGACCAGGTCATATCCTCCTATTCAGACCAGGTCATATCCTCCTCCTCCTATTCAGACCAGGTCATATCCTCCTATTCAGACCAGGTCATATCCTCCTATTCAGACCAGGTCATATCCTCCTCCTATTCAGACCAGGTCATATCCTCCTATTCAGACCAGGTCATATCCTCCTATTCAGACCAGGTCATATCCTCCTATTCAGACCAGGTCATATCCTCCTATTCAGACCAGGTCATATCCTCCTATTCAGACCAGGTCATATCCTCCTATTCAGACCAGACTCCTATTCAGACCAGGTCATATCCTCCTATTCAGACCAGGTCATATCCTCCTCCTCCTATTCAGACCAGGTCATATCCTCCTATTCAGACCAGGTCATATCCTCCTATTCAGACCAGACTCCTATTCAGACCAGGTCATATCCTCCTATTCAGACCAGGTCATATCCTCCTATTCAGACCAGGTCACATCCTCCTATTCAGACCAGGTCATATCCTCCTATTCAGACCAGGTTCATATCCTCTTATTCAGACCCGGTCATATCCTCCTATTCAGACCAGGTCATATCCTCCTATTCAGACCAGGTCATATCCTCCTATTCAGACCAGGTCATATCCTCCTATTCAGACCAGGTCATATCCTCCTCCTCCTATTCAGACCAGGTCATATCCTCCTATTCAGACCAGGTCATATCCTCCTCCTCCTATTCAGACCAGGTCATATCCTCCTATTCAGACCAGGTCACATCCTCCTATTCAGACCAGGTCATATCCTCCTATTCAGACCAGGTCATATCCTCCTATTCAGATCAGGTCATATCCTCCTCCTCCTATTCAGACCAGACTCCTATTCAGACCAGGTCATATCCTCCTATTCAGATCAGGTCATATCCTCCTCCTCCTATTCAGACCAGACTCCTATTCAGACCAGGTCATATCCTCCTATTCAGACCAGGTCATATCCTCCTATTCAGACCAGGTCATATCCTCCTCCTCCTATTCAGACCAGGTCATATCCTCCTATTCAGACCAGGTCATATCCTCCTATTCAGACCAGGTCATATCCTCCTATTCAGACCAGGTCATATCCTCCTATTCAGACCAGGTCACATCCTCCTATTCAGACCAGGTCATATCCTATTCAGACCAGGTCATATCCTCCTATTCAGACCAGGTCATATCCTCCTATTCAGACCAGGTCACATCCTCCTATTCAGACCAGGTCACATCCTCCTATTCAGACCAGGTCATATCCTCCTATTCAGACCAGGTCATATCCTCTTATTCAGACCCGGTCATATCCTCCTATTCAGACCAGGTCATATCCTCCTATTCAGACCAGGTCATATCCTCCTATTCAGACCAGGTCATATCCTCCTATTCAGACCAGGTCATATCCTCCTCCTCCTATTCAGACCAGGTCATATCCTCCTATTCAGACCAGGTCATATCCTCCTCCTCCTATTCAGACCAGGTCATATCCTCCTCCTCCTATTCAGACCAGGTCATATCCTCCTATTCAGACCAGGTCATATCCTCCTATTCAGACCAGGTCATATCCTCCTATTCAGACCAGGTCACATCCTCCTATTCAGACCAGACTCCTATTCAGACCAGGTCATATCCTCCTATTCAGACCAGGTCACATCCTCCTATTCAGACCAGGTCATATCCTCCTATTCAGATCAGGTCATATCCTCCTATTCAGATCAGGTCATATCCTCCTATTCAGACCAGGTCATATCCTCCTATTCAGACCAGGTCATATCCTCCTATTCAGACCAGGTCATATCCTCCTATTCAGACCAGGTCATATCCTCCTATTCAGACCAGGTCATATCCTCCTCCTCCTATTCAGACCAGATCACATCCTCCTATTCAGACCAGGTCATATCCTCCTATTCAGACCAGGTCATATCCTCCTCCTCCTATTCAGACCAGGTCACATCATCCTATTCAGACCAGGTCATATCCTCCTATTCAGACCAGGTCATATCCTCCTCCTCCTATTCAGACCAGGTCATATCCTCCTCCTCCTATTCAGACCAGGTCACATCCTCCTATTCAGACCAGGTCATATCCTCCTATTCAGACCAGGTCATATCATCCTATTCAGACCAGGTCATATCCTCCTATTCAGACCAGGTCATATCCTCCTCCTCCTATTCAGACCAGGTCACATCATCCTATTCAGACCAGGTCATATCCTCCTATTCAGACCAGGTCATATCCTCCTCCTCCTATTCAGACCAGGTCATATCCTCCTCCTCCTATTCAGACCAGGTCACATCCTCCTATTCAGACCAGGTCATATCCTCCTATTCAGACCAGGTCATATCATCCTATTCAGACCAGGTCACATCATCCTATTCAGACCAGGTCACATCCTCCTATTCAGACCAGGTCATATCCTCCTATTCAGACCAGGTCATATCCTCCTATTCAGACCAGGTCACATCATCCTATTCAGACCAGGTCACATCATCCTATTCAGACCAGGTCACATCCTCCTATTCAGACCAGACTCCTATTCAGACCAGGTCATATCCTCCTATTCAGACCAGGTCATATCCTCCTCCTCCTATTCAGACCAGGTCATATCCTCCTATTCAGACCAGGTCATATCCTCCTCCTCCTATTCAGACCAGGTCATATCCTCCTATTCAGACCAGGTCATATCCTCCTATTCAGACCAGGTCATATCCTCCTCCTATTCAGACCAGGTCATATCCTCCTATTCAGACCAGGTCATATCCTCCTATTCAGACCAGGTCATATCCTCCTATTCAGACCAGGTCATATCCTACTATTCAGACCAGGTCATATCCTCCTATTCAGACCAGGTCATATCCTCCTATTCAGACCAGACTCCTATTCAGACCAGGTCATATCCTCCTATTCAGACCAGGTCATATCCTCCTCCTCCTATTCAGACCAGGTCATATCCTCCTATTCAGACCAGGTCATATCCTCCTATTCAGACCAGACTCCTATTCAGACCAGGTCATATCCTCCTATTCAGACCAGGTCATATCCTCCTATTCAGACCAGGTCACATCCTCCTATTCAGACCAGACTCCTATTCAGACCAGGTCATATCCTCCTATTCAGACCAGGTCATATCCTCCTATTCAGACCAGGTCATATCCTCCTATTCAGACCAGGTCATATCCTCCTCCTCCTATTCAGACCAGGTCATATCCTCCTATTCAGACCAGGTCATATCCTCCTATTCAGACCAGGTCATATCCTCCTATTCAGACCAGGTCATATCCTCCTCCTCCTATTCAGACCAGGTCACATCCTCCTATTCAGACCAGGTCATATCCTCCTATTCAGACCAGGTCATATCCTCCTATTCAGACCAGGTCACATCCTCCTATTCAGACCAGGTCATATCCTCCTCCTCCTATTCAGACCAGGTCATATCCTCCTCCTCCTATTCAGACCAGGTCATATCCTCCTATTCAGACCAGGTCATATCCTCCTATTCAGACCAGACTCCTATTCAGACCAGGTCATATCCTCCTATTCAGACCAGGTCATATCCTCCTATTCAGACCAGATCACATCCTCCTATTCAGACCAGGTCATATCCTCCTATTCAGACCAGGTCATATCCTCCTATTCAGACCAGGTCATATCCTCCTATTCAGACCAGGTCATATCCTCCTATTCAGATCAGGTCATATCCTCCTCCTCCTATTCAGACCAGACTCCTATTCAGACCAGGTCATATCCTCCTATTCAGATCAGGTCATATCCTCCTCCTCCTATTCAGACCAGACTCCTATTCAGACCAGGTCATATCCTCCTATTCAGACCAGGTCATATCCTCCTATTCAGACCAGGTCATATCCTCCTCCTCCTATTCAGACCAGGTCATATCCTCCTATTCAGACCAGGTCATATCCTCCTCCTCCTATTCAGACCAGGTCATCCTCCTATTCAGACCAGGTCATCTCCTATTCAGACCAGGTCATATCCTCCTATTCAGACCAGGTCATATCCTCCTATTCAGACCAGGTCACATCCTCCTATTCAGACCAGGTCATATCCTCCTATTCAGACCAGGTCATATCCTCCTATTCAGACCAGGTCATATCCTCCTATTCAGACCAGGTCACATCCTCCTATTCAGACCAGGTCACATCCTCCTATCAGACCAGGTCATATCCTCCTATTCAGACCAGGTCATATCCTCTTATTCAGACCCGGTCATATCCTCCTATTCAGACCAGGTCATATCCTCCTATTCAGACCAGGTCATATCCTCCTATTCAGACCAGGTCATATCCTCCTATTCAGACCAGGTCATATCCTCCCTCCTATTCAGACCAGGTCATATCCTCCTATTCAGACCAGGTCATATCTCCTCCTCCTATTCAGACCAGGTCATATCCTCCCTATTCAGACCAGGTCATATCCTCCTCCTCCTATTCAGACCAGGTCATATCCCTCCTATTCAGACCAGGTCATATCCTCCTATTCAGACCAGGTCATATCCTCCTATTCAGACCAGGTCACATCCTCCTATTCAGACCAGACTCCTATTCAGACCAGGTCATATCCTCCTATTCAGACCAGGTCACATCCTCCTATTCAGACCAGGTCATATCCTCCTATTCAGATCAGGTCATATCCTCCTATTCAGATCAGGTCATATCCTCCTATTCAGACCAGGTCATATCCTCCTATTCAGACCAGGTCATATCCTCCTATTCAGACCAGGTCATATCCTCCTATTCAGACCAGGTCATATCCTCCTATTCAGACCAGGTCATATCCTCCTCCTCCTATTCAGACCAGATCACATCCTCCTATTCAGACCAGGTCATATCCTCCTATTCA
>NW_022262589.1:32500-35000 GCF_002021735.2 Oncorhynchus kisutch | reverse complement strand
TGGATGGGTTAGTGTCTACCTCAGAGATAGAGTCCTTCAGCAGGTTGTACTTGTGGATGGGTTAGTGTCTACCTCAGAGACTGAGTCCTTCAGCAGGTTGTACTTGTGGATGGGTTAGTGTCTACCTCAGAGACTGAGTCCTTCAGCAGGTTGTACTTGTGGATGGGTTAGTGTCTACCTCAGAGATAGAGTCCTTCAGCAGGTTGTACTTGTGGATGGGTTAGTGTCTACCTCAGAGACTGAGTCCTTCAGCAGGTTGTACTTGTGGATGGGTTAGTGTCTACCTCAGAGATAGAGTCCTTGAGCAGGTTGTACTTGTGGATGGGTTAGTGTCTACCTCAGAGACTGAGTCCTTCAGCAGGTTGTACTTGTGGATGGGTTAGTGTCTACCTCAGAGATAGAGTCCTTCAGCAGGTTGTACTTGTGGATGGGTTAGTGTCTACCTCAGAGATAGAGTCCTTCAGCAGGTTGTACTTGTGGATGGGTTAGTGTCTACCTCAGAGATAGAGTCCTTCAGCAGGTTGTACTTGTGGATGGGTTAGTGTCTACCTCAGAGATAGAGTCCTTCAGCAGGTTGTACTTGTGGATGGGTTAGTGTCTACCTCAGCAGGTTGTACTTGTGGATGGGTTAGTGCCTACCTCAGCAGGTTGTACTTGTGGATGGGTTAGTGTCTACCTCAGCAGGTTGTACTTGTGGATGGGTTAGTGTCTACCTCAGCAGGTTGTACTTGTGGATGGGTTAGTGTCTACCTCAGCAGGTTGTACTTGTGGATGGGTTAGTGCCTACCTCAGCGATAGAGTCCTTCAGCAGGTTGTACTTGTGGAGGTCAAAGCGTTGTCTCTTCACCCCCTTGTGGAAGAACAGCAGGTACTGTCTGTCCCTGGCGTCTGGGTAGATGTACTCCTACAGGAAGGAGGGGAGGCGAGGGAGGGGAGGCGAGGGAGGGAGGGGAGGCGAGGGAAGGAGGGGAGGCGAGGGAGGGAGGGAGGGAGGCGAGGGAGGGAGGGGAGAACAGGCTGTTAGATAAACTGGAATCCTTACTCAACCCTCCTACATACAAACCTTAGAGAACCACTATACACAACTACAAATGACAGACACTAGTCCATGACCTCTTACCTGACCGGACTAGCCTCTTACCTGGCCTCTTACCTGGCCTCTTACCTGGCCTCTTACCTGGCCTCTTACCTGGCCTCCTGCCTTGCCTCTTACCTGGCCTCTAACCTGGCCTCTTGCCTGGCTTCTTGCCTGGCCTCATACCTGGTCTGGACTCTTACCTGGCCTCTTACCTAGCCTCATACCTGGTCTGGCCTCTTGCCTGGCCTCTTACCTGGCCTCTTGCCTGGCCTCTTGCCTGGCCTCTTGCCTGGCCTCTTGCCTGGCCTCTTGCCTGTGTGTTACAGAGTGTGTGTGTGTATATGTGTTACAGTGTGTGTGTGTGTTACAGTGTGTGTGTGTGTGTGTAACAGTGTGTGTGTGTGTGTATATGTGTTACAGTGTGTGTGTGTCTGTAACAGTGTGTGTGTGTGTGTGTGTGTGTATGTGTGTGTGTGTGTTACCTGGCGTGTGAGTACGTAGTAGGAGTACATAGCCATGGCGGTAGCGTAGGTAATGAAGTAGGTGACAGGCTCCATGATGTCCCAGGAGTACTCCCACCAGGTGAGACGCGCCAGGATCCCAAACTGTGTTGCCATGTAGGCCACGCCCCCCCACAGCACCCAGGTGGTCCGACGCTCCGCCTTACGACTCAGCTCCTCCCTTACCTGGGATGGACAGCCAATCAGAAACACATATCAATAATAAGACACTTACACCTGTGGTCCTCTGTAGTTCAGTTAGTAGAACACGGTCCTCTGTAGTTCAGTTAGTAGAACATGGTCCTCTGTAGCTCAGTTAATAGAACATGGTCCTCTGTAGTTAGTAGAACATGGTCCTCTGTAGGTCAGTTAGTAGGACATGGTCCTCTGTAGTTCAGTTAATAGAACATGGTCCTCTGTAGTTAGTAGAACATGGTCCTCTGTAGGTCAGTTAGTAGAACATGGTCCTCTGTAGTTAGTAGAACATGGTCCTCTGTAGTTCAGTTAGTAGAACATGGTCCTCTGTAGTTCAGTTAGTAGAACATGGTCCTCTGTAGTTCAGTTAGTAGAACATGGTCCTCTGTAGTTAGTAGAACATGGTCCTCTGTAGTCAGTAGAACATGGTCCTCTGTAGTTCAGTTAGTAGAACATGGTCCTCTGTAGTTAGTAGAACATGGTCCTCTGTAGTTCAGTTAGTAGAACATGGTCCTCTGTAGTTCAGTTAGTAGAACATGGTCCTCTGTAGTTAGTAGAACATGGTCCTCTGTAGTTCAGTTAGTAGAACATGGTCCTCTGTAGTTCAGTTAGTAGAACATGGTCCTCTGTAGTTGGTAGAACATGGTCCTCTGTAGTTAGTAGAACATGGTCCTCTGTAGTTAGTAGAACATGGTCCTCTGTAGTTCAGTAAGTAGAACATGGTCCT
>NW_022262589.1:5000-27500 GCF_002021735.2 Oncorhynchus kisutch | reverse complement strand
ACAGGAACATTCTACATTTGGCTAGAAATTCAAAAAGAAATTATCCTAACAGAGAAAAATGTCCTCCTGTGTGCTACCTATATCCCCCCACTAGAATCCCCATATTTTAATGAAGACAGCTTCTCCATCCTGGAGGGGGAAATCAATCATTTCCAGGCCCAGGGACATGTACTAGTCTGTGGCGACCTAAATGCCAGAACCGGACAAGAACCTGACACCCTCAGCACACAGGGGGACAAACACCTGCCTGGAGGTGACAGCATTCCCTCCCACATATGCCCCCCTAGGCACAACTATGACAACATAACCAACAAAAACGGGTCACAACTCCTGCAGCTCTGTCGCACGCTGGGTATGTACATAGTCAACGGTAGGCTTCAAGGGGACTCCTATGGTAGGTACACCTATAGCTCATCTCTTGGCAGTAGTACTGTAGACTACTTTATCACTGACCTCAACCCAGAGTCTCTCAGAGCGTTCACAGTCAGCCCACTGACACCCCTATCAAACCACAGCAAAATCACAGTCTACTTAAACAGAGCAATACTCAATCATGAGGCATCAAAGCCAAAGGAACTGAGTAACATTAAGAAATGCTATAGATGGAAGGAATGCAGTTTGGAAACCTACCAAAAAACAATTAGGCAACAACAACCTCAATCCCTTTTAGACAATTTCCTGGGTAAAACGTTCCACTGTAATAGTGAAGGTGTAAACTTGGCAGTAGAAAATCTTAACAGTATATTTGACCTCTCAGCTTCCCTATCAAATCTAAAAATCTCAAATAGAAAACCGAAGAAAATTAACAATAATGACAAATGGTTTGATGAAGAATGCAAAAATCTAAGAAAGAAATTGAGAAACCTGTCCAACCAAAAACATAGAGACCCGGAAAACCTGAGTCTACGCCTTCACTATGATGAATCACTAAAACAATACAGAAATACACTACGGAAAAAGAAGGAACAGCACGTCAGAAATCAGCTCAATGCAATTGAAGAATCCATAGACTCTAACCACTTCTGGGAAAATTGGAAAACACTAAACAAACAACAACACGAATAATTATCTATCCAAAATGGAGATGTATGGGTAAACCACTTCTCCAATCTTTTTGGCTCTATAACAAAGAATAAAGAGCAAAAACATATACATGATCAAACACAGATCTTAGAATCAACTATTAAAGACTACCAGAACCCACTGGATTCTCCAATTACATTGAAAGAGTTACAGGACAAAATAAAAACCCTCCAACCCAAAAAGGCCTGTGGTGTTGATGGTATCCTCAATGAAATGATCAAATATACAGACAACAAATTCCAATTGGCTATACTAAAACTCTTTAACATCATACTTAGCTCTGGCATCTTCCCCAATATTTGGAACCAAGGACTGATCACCCCAATCCACAAAAGTGGAGACAAATTTGACCCCAATAACTACCGTGGAATATGTGTCAACAGCAACCTTGGGAAGATCCTCTGCATTATTATTAACAGCAGACTCGTACATTTCCTCAATGAAAACAATGTACTGAGCAAATGGCAAATTGGCTTTTTACCAAATTACCGTACAACAGACCATGTATTCACCCTGCACACCCTAATTGACAACCAAACAAACCAAAACAAAGGCAAAGTCTTCTCATGCTTTGTTGATTTCAAAAAAGCCTTCGACTCAATCTGGCATGAGGGTCTGCTATACAAACTGATGGAAAGTGGTGTTGGGGCTAAAACATACGACATTATAAAATCCATGTACACAAACAACAAGTGTGCGGTTAAAATTGGCAAAAAACACACACATTTCTTCACACAGGGTCGTGGGGTTAGACAGGGATGCAGCTTAAGCCCCACCCTCTTCAACATATATATCAACGAATTGGCGCGGGCACTAGAAAAGTCTGCAGCACCCGGCCTCCCCCTGCTAGAATCCGAAGTCAAATGTCTGCTGTTTGCTGATGATCTGGTGCTTCTGTCACCAACCAAGGAGGGCCTACTGCAGCACCTAGATCTTATGCACAGATTCTGTCAGACCTGGGCCCTGACAGTAAATCTCAGTAAGACCAAAATAATGGTGTTCCAAAAAAGGTCCAGTCACCAGGACCACAAATACAAATTCCATCTAGACACTGTTGCCCTAGAGCACACAAAAAACTATACATACCTTGGCCTAAACATCAGCACCACAGGTAACTTCCACAAAGCTGTGAACAATCTGAGAGACAAGGCAAGAAGGGCATTCTATGCCATCAAAAGAAACATACATTTCAACATACCAATTAGGATTTGGCTAAAAATACTTGAATCAGTCATAGAGCCCATTGCCCTTTATGGTTGTGAGGTCTGGGGTCCGCTCACCAACCAAGACTTCACAAAATGGGACAAACACCAAATTGAGACTCTGCACGCAGAATTCTGCAAAAATATCCTCCGTGTACAACGTAGAACACCAAATAATGCATGCAGAGCAGAATTAGGCCGATACCCACTAATTATCAAAATCCAGAAAAGAGCTGCTAAATTCTTCAACCACCTAAAAGGAAGCGATTCACAAACCTTCCATAACAAAGCCATCACCTACAGAGAGATGAACCTGGAGAAGAGTCCCCTAAGCAAGCTGGTCCTGGGGCTCTGTTCACAAACACAAACACACACTACAGAGCCCCAGGACAGCAGCACAATTAGACCCAACCAAATCATGAGAAAACAAAAAGATAACTACTTAACACATTGGAAAGAATTAACAAAAAAACAGAGCAAACTAGAATGCTATTTGGCCCTACACAGAGAGTACACAGCGGCAGAATACCTGACCACTGTGACTGACCCAAAATTAAGGAAAGCCTTGACTATGTACAGACTCAGTGAGCATAGCCTTGCTATTGAGAAAGGCCGCCGTAGGCAGACATGGCTCTCAAGAGAAGACAGGCTATGTGCTCACTGCCCACAAAATGAGGTGGAAACTGAGCTGCACTTCCTAACCTCCTGCCCAATGTATGACCATATTAGAGAGACATATTTCCCTCAGATTACACAGATCCACAAAGAATTCGAAAACAAATCCAATTTTGAAAAACTCCCATATCTACTGGGTGAAATTCCACAGTGTGCCATCACAGCAGCAAGATTTGTGACCTGTTGCCACGAGAAAAGGGCAACCAGTGAAGAACAAACACCATTGTAAATACAACCCATATTTATGCTTATTTATTTTATCTTGTGTCCTTTAGCCATTTGTACATTGTTAGAACACTGTATATATATATAATATGACATTTGTAATGTCTTTACTGTTTTGAAACTTCTGTATGTGTAATGTTTACTGTTAATTTTAGTTGTTTTTCACTTTATATATTCACTTTGTATGTTGTCTACCTCACTTGCTTTGGCAATGTTAACACATGTTTCCCATGCCAATAAAGCCCTTGAATTGAATTGAATTGAATTGAGAGAGAGAGAGAGAGAGAGAGAGAGAGAGAGAGAGAGAGAGAGAGAGAGAGAGAGAGAGAGAGAGAGAGAGAGAGAGAGAGAGAGAGAGAGAGAGAGAGAGAGACAGAGAGAGAGAGAGAGAGAGAGAGAGAGCGACAGAGAGAGAGAGAGAGAGAGAGAGACAGAGAGACAGAGAGAGAGAGAGAGAGAGAGAAAGAGAGAGCGAGAGACAGAGACAGAGAGAGGGTTAACTAGCTGTTACATAGTGTGTACTCATCCCTACCTGTAGAGTAGATGGCTACTCGGTCGATACCCCTGTCCTCTGTCTGCAGCTGTGTGAGAAACACCCCAACACAGTCACTGAGTGGCTTCAGAGTGAACTGGCATCGCTCTCGCCGGGACGGCAAACTGACTGAGATCACCGGCAGTCCATTCTGGTACACCACCGTCACCTCTGAGAGAACATACACAACAACACTGTCAATAAAAACATGTTCATCAAACTCAACCCACATCATGAGAAACCACAGCCAGACAAAACAAGGTGTGTGACAATATTAAACCAGACACTAAACGAGACGACACTAACCCGGACATTAAACAAGACATTAAATCAGACAACACTAAACCAGACAACACTAACCCGGACATTAAACCAGACATTAAATCAGACAACACTAAACCAGACAACACTAACCCGGACATTAAACCAGACATTAAATCAGACAACACTAAACCAGACAACACTAACCCGGACATTAAACCAGACATTAAATCAGACAACACTAAACCAGACAACACTAACCCGGACATTAAACAAGACATTAAATCAGACAACACTAAACCAGACAACACTAACCCGGACATTAAACCAGACATTAAATCAGACAACACTAAACCAGACAACACTAACCCGGACATTAAACCAGACATTAAATCAGACAACACTAAACCAGACAACACTAACCCGGACATTAAACCAGACATTAAATCAGACAACACTAAACCAGACAACACTAACCCGGACATTAAACCAGACAACACTAAACCAGACAACACTAACCCGGACATTAAACCAGACAACACTAAACCAGACAACACTAAACCAGACAACATAAGACCAGACAACACTAAACCAGACAACACTAAACCAGACAACACTAAACCAGACAACACTAAACCGGACAACACTAAACCGGACATTAAACCAGACAACACTAAACCAGACAACACTAAACCAGACAACACTAAACCGGACAACACTAAACCGGACAACACTAAACCAGACAACACTAAACCAGACAACACTAAACCAGACAACACTAAACCAGACAACACTAAACCAGACAACACTAAACCAGACAACATGAGACCAGACAACACTAAACCAGACAACACTAAACCAGACAACACTAAACCGGACAACACTAAACCGGACATTAAACCAGACAACACTAAACCAGACAACACTAAACCGGACAACACTAAACCAGACAACATTAAAGCAGACAACATTAAAGCAGACAACACTAAACCAGACAACACTAAACCAGACAACACTAAACCAGACAACATTAAACCAGACAACATGAGACCAGACAACACTAAACCAGGAAACATTAAAGCAGACATCACTAAACCAGACAACACTAACCTGGACATTAAACCAGACATTAAACCAGACAACACTAAACCAGACAACACTAAACCAGACAACACTAAACCAGACAACATGAGACCAGACAACACGAGACCAGACAACACGAGACCAGACAACACTAAACCAGACAACACTAAACCAGACAACACTAAACCAGACAACACTAAACCAGACAACACTAAACCAGACAACACACGACCAGACAACACTCGACCAGACAACACTAAACAAGACAACACTAAACCAGACAACACTAAACAAGACAACACTAAACCAGACAACACTAAACCATCCTCTCCTAGCTACTGTACTCCTCCTCCCTCCTCTCCTAGCTACTGTACTCCTCCTCCCTCCTCTCCTAGCTACTGTACTCCTCCTCCCTCCTCTCCTAGCTACTGTACTCCTCCTCCCTCCTCTCCTAGCTACTGTACTCCTCCTCCCTCCTCTCCTAGCTACTGTACTCCTCCTCCCTCCTCTCCTAGCTACTGTACTCCTCCTCCCTCCTCTCCTAGCTACTGTACTCCTCCTCCCTCCTCTCCTAGCTACTGTACTCCTCCTCCCTCCTCTCCTAGCTACTGTACTCCTCCTCCCTCCTCTCCTAGCTACTGTACTCCTCCTCCCTCCTCTCCTAGCTACTGTACTCCTCCTCCCTCCTCTCCTAGCTACTGTACTCCTCCTCCCTCCTCTCCTAGCTACTGTACTCCTCCTCCCTCCTCTCCTAGCTACTGTACTCCTCCTCCCTCCTCTCCTAGCTACTGTACTCCTCCTCCCTCCTCTCCTAAATACTGTACTCCTCCTCCCTCCTCTCCTAAATACTGTACTCCTCTCCTAGCTACTGAGTCCCTTAGTATGAGGTGGTGTCAGTCCCTCGTACTAGTCCCTAGTATGAGGTGGTATCAGCCCCTTAGTATGAGGTGGTATCAGTCCATGGGTATGAGGTGGTATCAGTTCCTTAGTATGAGGTGGTATCAGTCCCTTAGTATGAGGTGGTATCAGTCCCTTAGTATGAGGTGGTGTCAGTCCCTTAGTATGAGGTGGTACTAGTCCCTAGTATGAGTCCCTTAGTATGAGGTGGTATGAGTCCCTAGTATGAGGTGGAATGAGTCCCTTAGTATGAGGTGGTATGAGTCCCTTAGTATGAGGTGGAATGAGTCCCTTAGTATGAGGTGGTATGAGTCCCTTAGTATGAGGTGGAATGAGTCCCTTAGTATGAGGTGGTATGAGTCCCTTAGTATGAGGTGGAATGAGTCCCTTAGTATGAGGTGGTATGAGTCCCTAGTATGAGGTGGAATGAGTCCCTTAGTATGAGGTGGTATGAGTCCCTAGTATGAGGTGGTATGCATCCCTAGTATGAGGTGGAATGAGTCCCTTAGTATGAGGTGGTATGAGTCCCTAGTATGAGTCCCTTGTATGAAGTGGTATAAGTCCCTAGTATGAGTCACTTAGTATGAGGTGGTATGAGTCCCTTAGTAAGAGGTGGTATGAGTCTCTAGTATGAGTCCCTTAGTATGAGGTGGTATGAGTCTCTAGTATGAGTCCCTTAGTATGAGGTGGTATGAGTCTCTAGTATGAGTCCCTTAGTATGAGTCCCTTAGTATGAGGTGGTATGAGTCTCTAGTATGAGTCCCTTAGTATGATGTGGTATGAGTCTCTAGTATGAGTCCCTTAGTATGAGGTGGAATAAGTCCCTTAGTATGAGGTGGTATGAGTCCCTTAGTATGAGGTGGTATGAGTCCCTTAGTGTGAGGTGGTATGAGTCCATTAGTACGAGGTGGTATGAGTCCCTTAGTATGAGGTGGTATGAGTCCACTAGTATGAGGTGGTATGAGTCCATTAGTATGAGGTGGAATGAGTCCCTTAGTATGAGGTATTATGAGTCCCTTAGTATGAGGTGGTATGAGGACCTAGTATGAGGTCGTATGAGTTCCTAGTATGAGGTGGAATGAGTCCCTTAGTATGAGGTGGTATGAGTCCCTAGTATGAGGTGGTATGCGTCCCTAGTATGAGGTGGAATGAGTCCCTTAGTATGAGGTGGTATGAGTCCATAGTATTAGGTGGTATGAGTCCCTAGTATGAGGTGGTATGAGTCCCTAGTAGGAGGTGGAATGAGTCCCTTAGTATGTGGTGGTATGAGTCCCTAGTATGAGGTGGTATGAGTCCCTAGTATGAGGTGGTATGCGTCCCTAGTATGAGGTGGTATGAGTCCCTTAGTATGAGGTGGTATGAGTCCCTTAGTATGAGGTGGCATGAGTCCCTAGTAGGAGGTGGTATGAGTCCCTTAGTATGAGGTGGTATGAGTCCACTAGTATGAGGTGGTATGAGTCCATTAGTATGAGGTGGAATGAGTCCCTTAGTATGAGGTATTATGAGTCCCTTAGTATGAGGTGGTATGAGGACCTAGTATGAGGTGGTATGAGTTCCTAGTATGAGGTGGAATGAGTCCCTTAGTATGAGGTGGTATGAGTCCCTAGTATGAGGTGGTATGCGTCCCTAGTATGAGGTGGAATGAGTCCCTTAGTATGAGGTGGTATGAGTCCATAGTATTAGGTGGTATGAGTCCCTAGTATGAGGTGGTATGAGTCCCTAGTAGGAGGTGGAATGAGTCCCTTAGTATGTGGTGGTATGAGTCCCTAGTATGAGGTGGTATGAGTCCCTAGTATGAGGTGGTATGCGTCCCTAGTATGAGGTGGTATGAGTCCCTTAGTATGAGGTGGTATGAGTCCCTTAGTATGAGGTGGTATGAGTCCCTAGTAGGAGGTGGTATGAGTCCCTTAGTATGAGGTATTATGAGTCCCTTAGTATGTGGTGGTACGAGTTCTCGCTTGTTTGCATGTGGCTCTCCCTGCTGGAATGTGCCTGTCTCCCTGTCTGTACTTCCCTTTCATGGTGCTATAATGGCTAAGCTATTAAAATCCACTTCAGCTCTGACCGCAATCAACATTCAATTCTCACTGCTATACTCTCTCCCTCCCTCCCTACCTCCTTCTCTCCCTCCCTCTCTACCTCTCTCCCAACCCTGTCAGTTATCCACAAAACAGATGCCAGCTTCTCCTTCACAATGACTGCTGTCTGATGGCTGAGAGAGAGACTACTATGCTGTTAGCTCCAAACTAGTTTGGAGGCCTGATGCTGTACCCCTCTACCTTTGACTGGAGGCCTGATGCTGTACCCCTCTACTTTTGACTGGAGGCCTGATGCTCTTGACTGGAGGCCTGATGCTCTACCCCTCTACCTTTGACTGGAGGCCTGATGCTGTACCCCTCTACCCCTCTACCTTTGACTGGAGGCCTGATGCTGTACCCCTCTACCCCTCTACCTTTGACTGGAGGCCTGATGCTCTACCCCTCTATCTTTGACTGGAGGCCTGATGCTGTACCCCTCTACCTTTGACTGGAGGCCTGACGCTCTAACCCTCTACCTTTGACTGGAGGCCTGATGCTGTACCCCTCTACCTTTGACTGGAGGCCTGATGCTGTACCCCTCTACCCCTCTATTTTTGACTGGAGGCCTGATGCTGTACCCCTCTACCTTCGACTGGAGGCCTGATGCTCTACCCCTCTACCTTTGACTGGAGGCCTGATGCTGTACCCCTCTACCTTCGACTGGAGGCCTGACGCTCTACCCCTCTACCTTTGACTGGAGGCCTGATGCTGTACCCCTCTACCTTTGACTGGAGGCCTGATGCTGTACCCCTCTACCTTCGACTGGAGGCCTGACGCTCTACCCCTCTACCTTTGACTGGAGGCCTGATGCTGTACCCCTCTACCTTTGACTGGAGGCCTGATGCTGTACCCCTCTACCTTCGACTGGAGGCCTGACGCTCTACCCCTCTACCCCTCTACCTTTGACTGGAGGCCTGATGCTGTACCCCTCTACCTTTGACTCGAGGCCTGATGCTGTACCCCTCTACCTTTGACTGGAGGCCTGATGCTCTACCCCTCTACCTTTGACTGGAGGCCTGATGCTGTACCCCTCTACCTTCGACTGGAGGCCTGATGCTGTACCCCTCTACCTTTGACTGGAGGCCTGATGCTGTACCCCTCTACCTTCGACTGGAGGCCTGATGCTGTACCCCTCTACCTTTGACTGGAGGCCTGATGCTGTACCCCTCTACCCCTCTACCTTCGACTGGAGGCCTGACGCTCTACCCCTCTACCTTTGACTGGAGGCCTGATGCTCTACCCCTCTACCTTCGACTGGAGGCCTGATGCTGTACCCCTCTACCCTCGACTGGAGGCCCGATGCTCTACCCCTCTACCTTTGACTGGAGGCTTGATGCTCTACCCCTCTACCTTTGACTGGAGGCTTGATGCTCTACCCCTCTACCTTCGACTGGAGGCCTGATGCTGTACCCCTCTACGTTTGACTGGAGGCCTGATGCTGTACCCCTCTACCTTCGACTGGAGGCCTGATGCTGTACCCCTCTACCTTCGACTGGAGGCCTGATGCTCTACCCCTCTACCTTTGACTGGAGGCCTGATGCTCTACCCCTCTACATTCGACTGGAGGACTGATGCTGTACCCCTCTACCTTCGACTGGAGGCCTGATGCTGTACCCCTCTACGTTTGACTGGAGGCCTGATGCTGTACCCCTCTACCTTCGACTGGAGGCCTGATGCTGTACCCCTCTACCTTCGACTGGAGGCCTGATGCTCTACCCCTCTACCTTTGACTGGAGGCCTGATGCTCTACCCCTCTACATTCGACTGGAGGACTGATGCTGTACCCCTCTACCTTCGACTGGAGGCCTGATGCTGTACCCCTCTACCTTCGACTGGAGGCCTGATGCTGTACCCCTCTACCTTTGACTGGAGGCCTGATGCTGTACCCCTCTACCCCTCTACCTTCGACTGGAGGCCTGACGCTCTACCCCTCTACCTTTGACTGGAGGCCTGATGCTCTACCCCTCTACCTTCGACTGGAGGCCTGATGCTGTACCCCTCTACCCCTCTACCTTTGACTGGAGGCCTGATGCTCTACCCCTCTACCTTTGACTGGAGGCTTGATGCTCTACCCCTCTACCTTCGACTGGAGGCCTGATGCTGTACCCCTCTACGTTTGACTGGAGGCCTGATGCTGTACCCCTCTACCTTTGACTGGAGGCCTGATGCTGTACCCCTCTACCTTCGACTGGAGGCCTGACGCTCTACCCCTCTACCTTTGACTGGAGGCCTGATGCTGTACCCCTCTACCTTTGACTGGAGGCCTGATGCTGTACCCCTCTACCTTCGACTGGAGGCCTGACGCTCTACCCCTCTACCCCTCTACCTTTGACTGGAGGCCTGATGCTGTACCCCTCTACCTTTGACTCGAGGCCTGATGCTGTACCCCTCTACCTTTGACTGGAGGCCTGATGCTCTACCCCTCTACCTTTGACTGGAGGCCTGATGCTGTACCCCTCTACCTTCGACTGGAGGCCTGATGCTGTACCCCTCTACCTTTGACTGGAGGCCTGATGCTGTACCCCTCTACCTTCGACTGGAGGCCTGATGCTGTACCCCTCTACCTTTGACTGGAGGCCTGATGCTGTACCCCTCTACCCCTCTACCTTCGACTGGAGGCCTGACGCTCTACCCCTCTACCTTTGACTGGAGGCCTGATGCTCTACCCCTCTACCTTCGACTGGAGGCCTGATGCTGTACCCCTCTACCCTCGACTGGAGGCCCGATGCTCTACCCCTCTACCTTTGACTGGAGGCTTGATGCTCTACCCCTCTACCTTGACTGGAGGCTTGATGCTCTACCCCTCTACCTTCGACTGGAGGCCTGATGCTGTACCCCTCTACGTTTGACTGGAGGCCTGATGCTGTACCCCTCTACCTTCGACTGGAGGCCTGATGCTGTACCCCTCTACCTTCGACTGGAGGCCTGATGCTCTACCCCTCTACCTTTGACTGGAGGCCTGATGCTCTACCCCTCTACATTCGACTGGAGGACTGATGCTGTACCCCTCTACCTTCGACTGGAGGCCTGATGCTGTACCCCTCTACGTTTGACTGGAGGCCTGATGCTGTACCCCTCTACCTTCGACTGGAGGCCTGATGCTGTACCCCTCTACCTTCGACTGGAGGCCTGATGCTCTACCCCTCTACCTTTGACTGGAGGCCTGATGCTCTACCCCTCTACATTCGACTGGAGGACTGATGCTGTACCCCTCTACCTTCGACTGGAGGCCTGATGCTGTACCCCTCTACCTTCGACTGGAGGCCTGATGCTGTACCCCTCTACCTTTGACTGGAGGCCTGATGCTGTACCCCTCTACCCCTCTACCTTCGACTGGAGGCCTGACGCTCTACCCCTCTACCTTTGACTGGAGGCCTGATGCTCTACCCCCCTCTACCTTCGACTGGAGGCCTGATGCTGTACCCCTCTACCCCTCTACCTTTGACTGGAGGCCTGATGCTCTACCCCTCTACCTTTGACTGGAGGCTTGATGCTCTACCCCTCTACCTTCGACTGGAGGCCTGATGCTGTACCCCTCTACGTTTGACTGGAGGCCTGATGCTGTACCCCTCTACCTTCGACTGGAGGCCTGATGCTGTACCCCTCTACCTTTGACTGGAGGCCTGACGCTCTACCCAGTCAAACTGAGCACCAACTCAAAGTCTACTGTTCCACAATGACACCTCTTGCTGGCTGAAAAATATATTACGACTCAGCTGTCAGCACCAAACCACATTAACCAGACTGTTTATAAAACACTCACCCTCTGGAGTGGCTGACGTACACAGCAGCCTCTGGCCATGCCACGAGGGGTCGCCACTCCAACCCTGGGGGGGGAGAGAGAGAGAGAGAGAGAGAGAGAGAGAGAGAGAGAGAGAGAGAGATGGAGGGAAGAATGAAGAGAGGGAGGGAAAGAGGTAAAGAGACAAGGAGGAAGGGAGAGGGAGAGAAATAGCGAGAGAGGGAAGGAAGGAAGGATGGAAAGAGGGAGAGAAAGAGAGAGAAATAGCGCGTGAGAGAGAGGGAAGGAAGGACGGAGAGAGGGAGAGAAAGAGAGGGAAATAGCGCGTGAGAGAGAGAGGGGGAAGGAAATAGGGAGAGAAAAAGAGATTAAATATTATACTGACAAATTGAAATCGGAAATTGTTACGATTTTTAAGAGGTACAGTTTATATGAGAAAATCAGTGAATATAAATACATTCATTAGGTCCTAATCTATGGATTTCACATGACTGGGAAAATGCCTCTGTTGCTCACAGAGACCTTAAAATAAATTGACCTCACAACGTACCTCAAGATCTCATCATGGTATTTCTGTGCATTAAAATTGCCATTGATAAAATGCAATTGTGTCCGTTGTCCTAAACTTATGCCTGCCCATACCATAATCCCACCAACACCACTCTGTTCACAACGTTGACATTAGCAAACCGCTCGCTCACACGATGCCATACACATGATCTGTGGTTGTGAGGCCGGTTGGATGTACTGACAAATTCTCAACAATGACGTTGGAGGCGGCTTATGTTAGAGAAATGAATATTAAATTCTCTGGCAACAGCCCTGGTGGACATTCCTGCAGTCACCATGCCAATTGCACGCTCCCTTAAAACTGGAGACATTGGTGTCATTGTGTTGTGCAAAACAAATGCACATTTTAGAGTGGACTTTTATTGTACCCAGCACAAGGTGCACCTGTGTAAGCTTCTTGATATGCCACACCTGTCAGGGGGATGGATTATCTTGTCAAAGGGGAACTAACAGGGATGGAAACAAATTTATGTGCACATCATTTTAGAGAAAAAAAAAGAAGCTTTTTTTTTTAAACATTTCTGTGATCTTTGATTTGATGAAACATGGTGCGTTTACACTGTAGATCAGTGTATATGTTGAAATAGTATCCATGACAACCACTTGAGAAATACAAAATATACATAATGTAGTTAGCCCTCTGGACTTTTTCTACGTTTTGTTTTTGTTTACAGCATTATACTAAAATGGATTAAAAGTGGTTGTAATTTATTAACAATAAAAAAAACAGAAAAAAAGCTTATTTATTTACATGAATTATTATTATTATTATTTATTTATATATTATTTATTATTATTATTATTATTATTATTATTATTTATTTATATATTATTTATTATTATTATTATTATTATTATTTATTTATATATTATTTATTATTATTATTATTATTATTTATTATTATTATTTATTTATATATTATTTATTATTATTATTATTTATTTATATATTATTTATTATTATTATCATTATTATTATTATTATTATTTATTTATATATTATTTATTATTATTATCATTATTATTATTATTATTATTTATTTATATATTATTTATTATTATTATTATTATTATTATTATTATTATTTATTATTATTATTTACATGCATCAGGCCTCCAGTCAAACCTTTTGCTATGAGTCGCGAAATTGAGCTCAGGTGCATCCTGTTTCCATTGATCATCTTTGAGATGTTTGTACAACTTGATTGGAGTCCACCTGTGGTAAACTCAATATGATTGGACATGATATGGAAAGGCGCACACCTGTCTATATAAGGTCCCACGGTTGACTGTGCATGTCAGAGTAAAAACCAAGCCATGAGGTTGAAAGAATTGTCCTTAAGAGCTCAGAGACAGGATTGTGTCGAGGCACAGATCTGGGGAAGGGTATCAAACACATTTCTGCAGCATTGCAGGTCCCCCCAAAAATGGGCAATATACAGTACCAGTCAAAAGATTGGACACATCTAGTCATTCAGGGGTTTTTCTTTATTTTTACTATTTTCTACAATGTAGAAAGACAAACCCTTGAATGAGAAGGTGTGTTGGAACTTTTGACTGGTACTGTATAGTGCCCATTTTTGACAAGAACTGTATAAAGAGACAAATACCCTTTTACGGAAAACCAGGAACAACAACGGGGCTAAAACGCACACGCACGCACGCACACACGTGCGCGCACGCACACACACACACACACACAGGTGTGACTGAGTAGAGAGAAACTGAATACACTCAGACTGACAGAGTAATGAGAGTCTATATATACACACAGGAGAAAACAGGCTACCACACACACACACACACACACACACACACACACACACACACACACACACACACACACACACACACACACACACACACACACACACACACACACACACACACACAGTGTGAGCAGGGAAGGAGGGAGAGAGGGAAGGAGTCAAAGAGAGAAGAAGGGGTAAGAATCATTCTCTCTCTTGTATTTTAGCAACCCTGAGTCAAACAAGGAGTTCCCATATGGGCACTACGTTTTTAATTAGTTAAGAGAGAACACGAGACAACATATCACGACACACATAAACACACATCACATTTTTCGCTGTGCAGAGATGAAAGCCTTTTAAGGCACCAACAGTGAGAAGTACTCATACAGTGAGAGAACTGGAGGGAGAGAGAGAGAGAGAGAGAATGAGACAGGGAGGAGAAAGAGAAAGGGAAGAACAAGAGCGAGAGGGAAATGGAGAGGGAAGAGAGAAAGGGCGAGAGAAGAGAGAAAGGGCGAGAGAAGAGAGAAAGGGCGAGAGAAGAGAGAAAGGCGAGAGAAGAGAAAGGGCGAGAGAAGAGAGAAAGAGAGGGAGGGAGAGAGAGAGAGAGAGAGAGAGAGAGAAAGAGAGGGAGGGAGGGAGGGAGGGAGGGAGGGAGGGAGGGAGGGAGGGAGGGGAGGGAGGGAGGGAGGGAGGGAGGGAGGAGGGAGGGAGGGAGGGAGAGAGAGAGAGAGAGACAGAGAGAGAGAGAGAGAGAGAGAGAGAGAGAGAGAGAGAGAGACAGACAGAGACAGACAGAGACAGAGAGAGACAGACAAGACCCCTATTAACCTGTGCATATTTAACACCACACAAGTTAGGTGACAATTTCAATTAGAAGCATTTGATTTTGCGTACATCATTTTTGGATTTATCTGCACATGAAACCTGTTTTCACAGCGTAGCCTTAAATATCAATATGAACATTTGATAAAGCAGTGGTTCCATTACTAGTTACCTGTCATAGACTGGGTGACTAGACTACTGTCCCACTGATGGCCCATAAAGGGATTTGATGGCTTTCATTCATTCATGATTGATTAGAATGACATATTTCAGAAACATTGACCCCCTTATTGGTCAATCAGCTCACAGTTTTCTGAACACATAGATACAGGCTTTACATAGGCTATAGATACAGGCTATAGATACAGGCTATAGATACAGGCTTTACATAGGCTATAGATACGGCTTTACATAGGCTATAGATACAGGCTTTACATAGCTATAAAGATACAGCGCTATAGATACAGGGCTATAGATACAGGCTATAAGATACAGGCTATAGATTACAGGGCTTTACATAGGCTATAGATACAGGCTTTACATAGGCTATAGATACAGGCTTACATAGGCTATAGATACAGGCTTGGCTTTACATAGGCTATAGATACAGGCTTTACATAGGCTATAGATACAGGCTTTACATAGGCTATAGATACAGGCTTTACATAGGCTATAGATACAGGCTTTACATAGGCTATAGATACAGGCTTTACATAGGCTATAGATACAGGCTTTACATAGGCTATAGATACAGGCTTTACATAGGCTATAGATACAGGCTTTACATAGGCTATAGATACAGGCTTTACATAGGCTATAGATACAGGCTTTACATAGGCTATAGATACAGGCTTTACATAGGCTATAGATACAGGCTATAGATACAGGCTATAGATACAGGCTTTACATAGGCTATAGATACAGGCTTTACATAGGCTATAGATACAGGCTTTACATAGGCTATAGATACAGGCTATAGATACAGGCTATAGATACAGGCTTTACATAGGCTATAGATACAGGCTATAGATACAGGCTATAGATACAGGCTTTACATAGGCTATAGATACAGGCTTTACATAGGCTATAGATACAGGCTTTACATAGGCTATAGATACAGGCTTTACATAGGCTATAGATACAGGCTTTACATAGGCTATAGATACAGGCTTTACATAGGCTATAGATACAGGCTTTACATAGGCTATAGATACAGGCTTTACATAGGCTATAGATACAGGCTTTACATAGGCTATAGATACAGGCTATAGATACAGGCTATAGATACAGGCTTTACATAGGCTATAGATACAGGCTTTACATAGGCTATAGATACAGGCTTTACATAGGCTATAGATACAGGCTTTACATAGGCTATAGATACAGGCTTTACATAGGCTATAGATACAGGCTTTACATAGGCTATAGATACAGGCTTTACATAGGCTATAGATACAGGCTTTACATAGGCTATAGATACAGGCTTTACATAGGCTATAGATACAGGCTTTACATAGGCTATAGATACAGGCTTTACATAGGCTATAGATACAGGCTTTACATAGGCTATAGATACAGGCTTTACATAGGCTATAGATACAGGCTATAGATACAGGCTTTACATAGGCTATAGATACAGGCTTTACATAGGCTATAGATACAGGCTTTACATAGGCTATAGATACAGGCTTTACATAGGCTATAGATACAGGCTTTACATAGGCTATAGATACAGGCTATAGATACAGGCTATAGATACAGGCTATAGATACAGGCTTTACATAGGCTATAGATACAGGCTTTACATAGGCTATAGATACAGGCTTTACATAGGCTATAGATACAGGCTTTACATAGGCTATAGATACAGGCTTTACATAGGCTATAGATACAGGCTTTACATAGGCTATAGATACAGGCTTTACATAGGCTATAGATACAGGCTATAGATACAGGCTATAGATACAGGCTTTACATAGGCTATAGATACAGGCTTTACATAGGCTATAGATACAGGCTTTACATAGGCTATAGATACAGGCTATAGATACAGGCTATAGATACAGGCTTTACATAGGCTATAGATACAGGCTATAGATACAGGCTATAGATACAGGCTTTACATAGGCTATAGATACAGGCTTTACATAGGCTATAGATACAGGCTTTACATAGGCTATAGATACAGGCTTTACATAGGCTATAGATACAGGCTTTACATAGGCTATAGATACAGGCTTTACATAGGCTATAGATACAGGCTTTACATAGGCTATAGATACAGGCTTTACATAGGCTATAGATACAGGCTTTACATAGGCTATAGATACAGGCTATAGATACAGGCTATAGATACAGGCTTTACATAGGCTATAGATACAGGCTTTACATAGGCTATAGATACAGGCTTTACATAGGCTATAGATACAGGCTTTACATAGGCTATAGATACAGGCTTTACATAGGCTATAGATACAGGCTTTACATAGGCTATAGATACAGGCTTTACATAGGCTATAGATACAGGCTTTACATAGGCTATAGATACAGGCTTTACATAGGCTATAGATACAGGCTTTACATAGGCTATAGATACAGGCTTTACATAGGCTATAGATACAGGCTTTACATAGGCTATAGATACAGGCTTTACATAGGCTATAGATACAGGCTATAGATACAGGCTTTACATAGGCTATAGATACAGGCTTTACATAGGCTATAGATACAGGCTATACATAGGCTATAGATACAGGCTATACATAGGCTATAGATACAGGCTTTACATAGGCTATAGATACAGGCTATAGATACAGGCTATAGATACAGGCTATAGATACAGGCTTTACATAGGCTATAGATACAGGCTTTACATAGGCTATAGATACAGGCTTTACATAGGCTATAGATACAGGCTTTACATAGGCTATAGATACAGGCTTTACATAGGCTATAGATACAGGCTATAGATACAGGCTATAGATACAGGCTATAGATACAGGCTTTACATAGGCTATAGATACAGGCTATAGATACAGGCTATAGATACAGGCTATAGATACAGGCTTTACATAGGCTATAGATACAGGCTTTACATAGGCTATAGATACAGGCTTTACATAGGCTATAGATACAGGCTTTACATAGGCTATAGATACAGGCTTTACATAGGCTATAGATACAGGCTTTACATAGGCTATAGATACAGGCTATAGATACAGGCTATAGATACAGGCTATAGATACAGGCTTTACATAGGCTATAGATACAGGCTTTACATAGGCTATAGATACAGGCTTTACATAGGCTATAGATACAGGCTTTACATAGGCTATAGATACAGGCTATACATACAGGCTATTCGATACAGGCTATAGATACAGGCTATAGATACAGGCTTTACATAGGCTATAGATACAGGCTTTACATAGGCTATAGATACAGCTTTACATAGGCTATAGATTACAGGCTTACATAGGCTATAGATACAGGCTTAATACATACAGGCTTAGATACAGGGCTATAGATACAGGCTTTACATAGGCTATAGATACAGGCTTTACATAGGCTATAGATACAGGCTTTACATAGGCTATAGATACAGGCTTTACATAGGCACTATAGATACAGGCTTTACATAGGCTTATAGATACAGGCTTTACAAGGCTAGATACAGGCTTAATGGCTATAGATACAGGCTATAGATACAGGCTTTACATAGGCTATAGATACAGGCTATAGATACGGCTTTACATAGGCTATAGATACAGGCTTTACATAGGCTATAGATACAGGCTATAGATACAGGCTATTGATACAGGCTTTACATAGGCTATAGATACAGGCTTTACATAGGCTATAGATACAGGCTATAGATACAGGCGTTACATAGGCTATAGATACAGGCTATAGATACAATGCAGGTGCTTCTCCACCTGCATTGCTTGCTGTTTGGGGTTTTAGGCTGGGTTCTGTACAGCACTTTGAGATATCAGCTGATGTACGAAGGGCTATATAAATAAATTGATTTGATTTGATTTGATTTGATTTGATACAGGCTTTACATAGGCTATAGATACAGGCTATAGATACAGGCTTTACATAGGCTATAGATACAGGCTATAGATACAGGCTTTCACCACCTGGGGGCGGCCCGTCAGGAAGTCCAGTACCCAGTTGCACAGGGCGGGGTCGAGACCCAGGGTCTCGAGCTTGATGACGAGCTTGGAGGGTACTATGGTGTTGAATGCCGAGCTGTAGTCGATGAACAGCATTCTCACATAGGTATTCCTCTTGTCCAGATGGGTTAGGGCAGTGTGCAGTGTGGTTGAGATTGCATCGTCTGTGGACCTATTTGGGCGGTAAGCAAATTGGAGTGGGTCTAGGGTGTCAGGTAGGGTGGAGGTGATATGGTTCTTGACTAGTCTCTCAAAGCACTTCATGATGACAGAAGTGAGTGCTACGGGGCGGTAGTCATTTAGCTCAGTTACCTTAGCTTTCTTGGGAACAGGAACAATGGTGGCCCTCTTGAAGCATGTGGGAACAGCAGACTGGTATAGGGATTGATTGAATATGTCCGTGAACACACCGGCCAGCTGGTCTGCGCATGCTCTGAGGGCGCGGCTGGGGATGCCGTCTGGGCCTGCAGCCTTGCGAGGGTTAACACGTTTAAATGTCTTACTCACCTCGGCTGCAGTGAAGGAGAGACCGCATGTTTTCGTTGCAGGCCGTGTCAGTGGCACAGTATTGTCCTCAAAGCGGGCAAAAAAGTTATTTAGTCTGCCTGGGAGCAAGACATCCTGGTCCGTGACTGGGCTGGATTTCTTCCTGTAATCCGTGATTAACTGTAGACCCTGCCACATACCTCTTGTGTCTGAGCCGTTGAATTGAGATTCTACTTTGTCTCTATACTGACGCTTAGCTTGTTTGATAGCCTTGCAGAGGGAATAGCTGCACTGTTTGTATTCGGTCATGTTACCAGACACCTTGCCCTGATTAAAAGCAGTGGTTCGCGCTTTCAGTTTCACGCGAATGCTTCCATCAATCCACGGTTTCTGGTTTGGGAATGTTTTAATCGTTGCTATGGGAACGACATCTTCAACGCACATTAAAATGAACTTGCTCACCGAATCAGCGTATTCGTCAATGTTGTTGTCTGACACAATACGAAACATATCCCAGTCCACGTGATGGAAGCTACAGAAATGAGACTCAACACTAGGGGGCGAGAAGCTACAGAAATGAGTCTCAACACTAGGGGGCGAGAAGCTACAGAAATGAGTCTCAACACTAGGGGGCGAGAAGCTCTAGGAATGAGACTCAACACTAGGGGGCGAGAAGCTCTAGGAATGAGACTCAACACTAGGGGGCGAGAAGCTACAGAAATGAGACTCAACACTAGGGGGCAAGAAGCTACAGAAGTGAGACTCAACACTAGGGGGCGAGAAGCTACAGAAATGACGCTCAACACTAGGGGGCGAGAAGCTACAGAAATGAGTCTCAACACTAGGGGGCGAGAAGCTACAGAAATGAGTCTCAACACTAGGGGGCGAGAAGCTCTAGGAATGAGACTCAACACTAGGGGGCGAGAAGCTCTAGGAATGAGACTCAACACTAGGGGGCGAGAAGCTACAGAAATGAGACTCAACACTAGGGGGCAAGAAGCTACAGAAGTGAGACTCAACACTAGGGGGCGAGAAGCTACAGAAATGACGCTCAACACTAGGGGGCGAGAAGCTACAGAAATGAGTCTCAACACTAGGGGGCGAGAAGCTACAGAAATGACGCTCAACACTAGGGGGCGAGAAGCTACAGAAATGAGACTCAACACTAGGGGGCGAGAAGCTACAGAAATGAGACTCAACACTAGGGGGCGAGAAGCTACAGAAATGAGTAACGAATCATGACAACGAGGTTATAATAACTTCCTTATCAGTTTCTCTTTTTCTTATATTGAATATCTCCGTGTTTTAATGCATTAATTAATGTGTTTTGTAGGCTCATGTATTGTATTTTTCCAAGTTACTGTTTTATGCATTGGAGACATCACAAAAATAAGGCTACACATTTTTTTTAAAATGGTAGTAGCATCTGTCCACAGACTGTGGGATAAGACAACTAACAAGGAGCTAACGAGGAGCTAACGAGGAACTAACAAGGAGCTAACGAGGAGCTAACGAGGAACTTTGTTTCGGTACGCTGATTCTTTGTCACTGTTTATTTGGACAAATTCAGATTTCGCAGGTGCTCGTATAGTTCGAATTTGGGGGGAAAGTGGAGGGGATATTTGGCTCATAGACGAGCCTGAAACTGTCTGTCTTTGTTTAATATCCATCTCATTAGTACATTTCTTTGACACGTCTCACACCAGAAGGAATACCAAGCATCTGACACAACCACGGTTGAGATGCTTTTACTATGGGCTAGAAGTCTAGATCTCTTCGGGAGAACACAGGGAGGAACAGAGAGCCCAGATACAGCCAGCCATCTGCAATGCATCATACACACACACACACACACACACACACCTCTACAGGGCTAGTCTGGATACCACATCAAAACGGTCTAAAATACCCTACCTCCCTGAGTGTGTGTCAATGTGCAGTGTCATTGTGACAGTGTGTGTGTGTGTGTGTGTGTGTGTGTGTGTGTGTGTATAGTATAGCAGACAGACGACAGCTTGTCATGATGAAAAGCTATATTCTCATCTGAGTCCTGACACAAACACACCAAACACACCATGATACCCGAGGGACTGTGTGTGTCGTAGGGACGGGCATTTGAAATGATTTCACTATTCAAATAATATTATGATATTATTACGGATATCTAAAGAAAAAACGTTATGTGCAGGGGCCGGTGGGAGCAGGGGCCGGTGAGGAGCAGGGGCCGGTGAGGAGCAGGGGCCGGTGAGGAGCAGGGGCTGGTGAGGAGCAGGGGCCGGTGAGGAGCAGGGGCCGGTGAGGAGCAGGGGCCGGTGAGGAGAAGGGGCCGGTGAGGAGCAGGGGCCGGTGAGGAGCAGGGGCCGGTGAGGAGCAGGGCCGGTGAGGAGAAGGGGGGCCGGTGAGGAGCAGGGGCCGGTGAGGAGCAGGGGCCGGTGAGGAGCAGGGGCCGGTGAGGAGCAGGGGCCGGTGAGGAGAAGGGGCCGGTGAGGAGCAGGGGCCGGTGAGGAGCAGGGGCCGGTGAGGAGCAGGGGCCGGTGAGGAGCAGGGGCCGGTGAGGAGAAGGGGCCGGTGAGGAGCAGGGGCCGGTGAGGAGCAGGGGCCGGTGAGGAGCAGGGGCCGGTGAGGAGCAGGGGCCGGTGAGGAGAAGGGGCCGGTGAGGAGCAGGGGCCGGTGAGGAGCAGGGGCCGGTGAGGAGCAGGGGCCGGTGAGAGCAGGGGCCGGTGAGGAGCAGGGGCCGGTGAGGAGCAGGGGCCGGTGAGGAGAAGGGGCCGGTGAGGAGCAGGGCCGGTGAGGAGCAGGGGCCGGTGAGGAGCAGGGGCCGGTGAGGAGAAGGGGCCGGTGAGGAGAAGGGGCCGGTGAGGAGAAGGGGCCGGTGAGGAGCAGGGGCCGGTGAGGAGCAGGGGCGGTGAGGA
>NW_022262588.1:57500-69457 GCF_002021735.2 Oncorhynchus kisutch | reverse complement strand
GGGTAGAATGACAGATTTGTACCTTGTCAGCTCGGGGGTTTGAACTTGCAACCTTCCGGTTACTAGTCCAACGCTCTAACCACTAGGCTACCCTGCCACCCCTCCACTCTAACCACTAGGCTACGCTGCCACCCCTCCACTCTAACCACTAGGCTACCCTGCCACCCCCTTCACTCTAACCACTAGGCTACCCTGCCACCCCTCCACTCTAAGCACTAGGCTACGCTGCCACCCCTCCACTCTAACCACTAGGCTACCCTACACCCCCCTCCACTCTAACCACTAGGCTACCCTGCCACCCCTCCACTCTAACCACTAGGCTACCCTGCCACCCCTCCATTCTAACCACTAGGCTGTTACTGACATGTAACAGAAACAGCACACTATGGAAACAGCACCGTGGCTGATGATGTTTGTTCATGAATCATCGTTGATACTCTTAAGGGATCCGCCCCTTTCACAAAAACAAAAAGAATGTTGACTAAAATGACAAACCCAAATGTATCTGCCTGAAGCAAGGATATGCATATTCCTTGGCACCATTTGAAAGGAAACACTTTGAAGTTCTTATTTACAATGACGGCCTATTTTGGAACAGTGGGTTAACTGCCTTGTTCAGGAGCACAACGACAGATTTATACCAAGTCGGGGAATCGAACCAGCTACCTTCCGGTTACTAGTTCAATGCTCTAACCACTAGGTTACTGGAGGGTCCATTCACTTCCATGCTACAAAGCAGGCACTTACCAGATTCACGGACATGTAGGGTTGGATTAAGGTCGGACGGAGTCCTTAATGTTTAGCATTTTAAAAGTTACTGTAAATCCCAGATTATCCCAAGTCAGCCTCCAACCTAAACCCAACCCTGCCATGACCATCCAAAGGTCAGACGCCACGTTCACCCAGCTATACCTTCTGAATCATGGTTGCCTCGATGTTCAACAGATTAGAAAGATACTGAACTACATTTTTCTGTAACTTTTCATCCCGTTTTACGGCTGTTTGTTGATATTTATGTTTGTTTACAGTCATATATTGGCAGGAGATGTCTGCCTGGCAGCGATCTGTCTGCATCAAAACTTAGTCATATGTTCTATTTTATTCATCTTTCAAATCTCTCCAATTCATCTGAGATAAGAAACAAGTCTACGACTCAAATGACACCCTATTCCATCAAAAGTGCACTACTTTTAATCAGAATCCTATGGGCCCTGGCACCCTATTCCCTACATAGTGCACTACTTTTAATCAGAACCCTATGGGCCCTGGTACCCTATTCCTATATAGTGCACTACATTTAATCACAACCCTATGGGACCTGGCACCCTATTCCCCACATAGTGCACTACTTTTAATCAGAATCCTATGGGCCCTGGTACCCTATTCCCTATATAGTGCACTACATTTAATCACAACCCTATGGGACCTGGCACCCTATTCCCCACATAGTGCACTACTTTTAATCAGAATCCTATGGGCCCTGGTACCCTATTCCCTATATAGTGCACTACATTTAATCACAACCCTATGGGACCTGGCACCCTATTCCCCACATAGTGCACTACTTTTAATCAGAATCCTATGGGCCCTGGCACCCTATTCCCTACATAGTGCACTACTTTTCACCAGAACCATATGGGCCTTGGCACCCTATTCCCTACATAGTGCACTACTTTTCACCAGAACCCTATGAGCCCTGGCCCCCTATTCCCTACATAGTGCACCACCCATTGTCGTTCAGACAGCAGGCTGTGTTTTGCATCGACCCCTATAGGGCTTTTCACACTACTGAGCCCAACTGAAGTGGAGTTGAAACCACATGTAAACCAGTACTGAGCTGGCCTGGTTAAGCATCCAGTTGATGGAACCGCGAGGGTAATAACAGTGATAACTATTACCAGTAGTAGACCACGTACCCTGCTGCTAGCAGTCATATCCCATCCCCCCTCTCTCCCTCTGCCAGTGTGGTCACAGAAACCTCTGTGCTAGTGTAACCGTTGTGAAATGGCTAGCTAGTTAGTGGTGGTGGCGCGCGCTAATAGAGTCTCAATCGATGACGGCACTCGCTCTGAGATCTTGAAGTAGTGGTTCCCCTTGCTCTGCAGAGGGCAGTGGCTTTTGTGGAGCGATGGGGTAACGATGCTTCGTCAGTGTCGGTTGTTAATGTGTGCAGAGGGTTCCTGGTTCAAGCCCAGGTAGGGGTGAGGAGAGGGACGGAAGCAATACTGTCTCACTTTGAGTAGAGGTGATACTTTCTAATGTTCATCTAACATCTCCACCATCCATGTCTCATCTAACATCTCCTCCATCCAGGCAACCTTTAGATACAGGATGGAGTGATGAGTAGGAAGTGATCTACTGGACTTTAATGAGGAGCAGACAACCTTTAGATACAGGATGTAATGATGAGTATTAAAACTGTCACCTGTGATAAAACCAATGGCACTATGTTAGACTGAATCCAAAGGTTTAAGAGTAGTGGCTGCTGCATTCTGGGTAAATGGTGTCACCGTAGTCAACAACTGGCAGGAAAGTTGACTGTACAATCTGCGTCCTGCTATTTAGGGAGAGGCAAGATCTGTTTCTATACAATAAAGACTACTTTAAATCTCAGCTTTTTATCTAGCTCATCCGTATGTTTTTTTAAACATCAACTCCAAATGCCCAGATATTTGTAGGCCGGGGATCCGATCGATAGAAGAACCATTCAATGAATAAATATGTAGTCAATCTGAACCATTCTGGAGAGAAGTTGAGAACAACATACAGTATGTTTAGTCTTGGCCACATTAAGTACCCGTTTTAAACCAACAAGGACTTTCTTGTAAGGTTAGATTGCAGCTCTTATAATACATTATTTGCATTAGGGGCAATGGCATAACAGTATTGTCTACATACAGATTAATATTCCAAGTTTTAAAAGATCGACTACTATTATTAATATAAACAGTAAAGAGAATAGGTCCCAGTACTGATCCCTGTGGTACACCTTTTGTAATCGCGAGGACACTAGACTTAACACCATCAGAGATCACACTCTGAGTTCTGTCTGACAGGCCTATATCAGTCAACCTTTGAATGAGAATGTGATGGTGTGTGGTATCGAAGGCTTTGGAAAGGTCGAGAATTAAGTAAGCACAATGATTTTTATGATTTAAGCAATTTAACACATCATCTAGAACAAGCGTAGCAGCTGAATGTCCCGGTCTGAAACCAGATTGGTACATAACAGCTGAATGTCCCAGTCTAAAACCAGATTGGTACGTAACAGCTGAATGTCCCAGTCTAAAACTAGATTTGTACGTAACAGCTGAATGTCCCAGTCTAAAACCAGATTGGTACGTAGCAGCTGAATGTCCCAGTCTAAACCCAGATTGGTACGTAACAGCTGAATGTCCCAGTCTAAAACCAGATTGGTACGTAACAGCTGAATGTCCCAGTCTAAAACCAGATTGGTACGTAGCAGCTGAATGTCCCAGTCTAAAACCAGATTGGTACGTAGCAGCTGAATGTCCCAGTCTAAAACCAGATTGGTACGTAGCAGCTGAATGTCTGGGTCTAAAACCAGATTGGTACGTAACAGCTGAATGTCCCAGTCTAAAACCAGATTGGTACGTAGCAGCTGAATGTCCCAGTCTAAAACCAGATTGGTACGTAGCAGCTGAATGTCTGGGTCTAAAACCAGATTGGTACGTAACAGCTGAATGTCCCAGTCTAAAACCAGATTGGTACGTAGCAGCTGAATGTCCCAGTCGAAAACCAGATTGGTACGTAGCAGCTGAATGTCCCTGTCTAAAACCAGATTGGTACGTAGCAGCTGAATGTCCCAGTCTAAAACCAGATTGGTATGTAGCAGCTGAATGTCCCAGTCTAAAACCAGATTGGTACGTAACAGCTGAATGTCTGGGTCTAAAACCAGATTGGTACGTAACATTTTAATGTCCCTGTCTAAAACCAGATTGGTACGTAGCAGCTGAATGTCCCAGTCTAAAACCAGATTGGTATGTAGCAGCTGAATGTCCCAGTCTAAAACCAGATTGGTACGTAACAGCTGAATGTCCCAGTCTAAAACCAGATTGGTACGTAGCAGCTGAATGTCCCAGTCTAAAACCAGATTGGTACGTAGCAGCTGAATGTCCCTGTCTAAAACCAGATTGGTACGTAGCAGCTGAATGTCCCAGTCTAAAACCAGATTGGTATGTAGCAGCTGAATGTCCCAGTCTAAAACCAGATTGGTACGTAGCAGCTGAATGTCCCAGTCTAAAACCAGATTGGTACGTAGCAGCTGAATGTCCCTGTCTAAAACCAGATTGGTACGTAGCAGCTGAATGTCCCAGTCTAAAACCAGATTGGTATGTAGCAGCTGAATGTCCCAGTCTAAAACCAGATTGGTACGTAACAGCTGAATGTCTGGGTCTGAAACCAGATTGGTACGTAACATTTTAATGTCCCTGTCTAAAACCAGATTGGTGTGTAACAGCTGAGTGTCCCAGTCTCAAACCAGATTGAGTGAGAAGGAAAAACAGTGTTCTTAGCCGAAAGTTAGTCAGGGATTCTAAAACTTTGGAAAGGCGAGATAATTCGGAAATTGGACAGTAGTTATCTAACTCAGCAGGATCTCAATCTCCTCCTTTATCTACCGGGGAGGAGGTGCCACTTTTCAGATCTTAGGGATATCACCAGAAACAATTATCAAGTTAAACAAATAGGTTAGTGGTTCTGCAGTAAGTGGAGCAGAGAGAGGCAGTAAGAAGGGATCAAGTGAATCAGCTCCTATGGTTTAATTAACATCAATCTGTTCTGCAGTAAGAAGTGCATCAGCTCCTATGGTTTAATTAACATCAGTCTGTTCTGCAGTAAGAAGTGAATCAGCTCCTATGGTTTAATTAACATCAATCTGTTCTGCAGTAAGAAGTGAATCAGCTCCTATGGTTTAATTAACATCAATCTGTTCTGCAGTAAGAGGTGAATCAGCTCCTATGGTTTAACTAACATCAGTCTGTACTACAGTAAGAAGTGAATCAAGGCTGTCAACACCTGCTGGGGTAATGAGGGGGTGGAGTCATTTAGTCTAGAATGGGGCCAGAGGCTGTCAACACCTGGAGGGGGTGGAGTCATTTAGTCTAGAATGGGACCAGAGGCTGTCAACACCTGCTGGGGTAACGAGGGGGTGGAGTCATTTAGTCTAGAATGGGACCAGAGGCTGTCAACACCTGCTGGGGTAACTAGGGGGTGGAGTCATTTAGTCTAGAATGGGACCAAAGGCTGTCAACACCTGCTGAGGTAACGAGGGGGTGGAGTCATTTAGTCTAGAATGGGACCAGAGGCTGTCAACACCTGCTGAGGTATCGCGGGGGTGGAGTCATTTAGTCTAGAATGGGACCAGAGGCTGTCAACACCTGCTGAGGTAACGAGGGGGTGGAGTCATTTAGTCTAGAATGGGACCAGAGGCTGTCAACACCTGCTGAGGTATCGAGGGGGTGGAGTCATTTAGTCTAGAATGGGACCAGAGGCTGTCAACACCTGCTGAGGTAACGAGGGGGTGGAGTCATTTAGTCTAGAATGGGACCAGAGGCTGTCAACACCTGCTGAGGTATCGAGGGGGTGGAGTCATTTAGTCTAGAATGGGACCAGAGGCTGTCAACACCTGCTGAGGTAACGAGGGGGTGGAGTCATTTAGTCTAGAATGGGACCAGAGGCTGTCAACACCTGCTGAGGTAACGAGGGGGTGGAGTCATTTAGTCTAGAATGGGACCAGAGGCTGTCAATACCTGCTGGGGTAACTAGGGGGTGGAGTCATTTAGTCTAGAATGGGACCAGAGGCTGTCAACACCTGCTGAGGTAACGAGGGGGTGGAGTCATTTAGTCTAGAATGGGACCAGAGGCTGTCAACACCTGCTGAGGTATCGAGGGGGTGGAGTCATTTAGTCTAGAATGGGACCAGAGGCTGTCAACACCTGCTGAGGTAACGAGGGGGTGGAGTCATTTAGTCTAGAATGGGACCAGAGGCTGTCAACACCTGCTGAGGTAACGAGGGGGTGGAGTCATTTAGTCTAGAATGGGGCCAGAGACTCCACCTCTACGCAGACGACACCATTCTGTATACTTCCGGCCCTTCTTTGGACACTGTGTTAACAACCCTCCAGGCAAGCTTCAATGCCATACAACTCTCCTTCCGTGGCCTCCAATTGCTCTTAAATACAAGTAAAACTAAATGCATGCTCTTCAACCGATCGCTACCTGCACCTACCCGCCTGTCCAACATCACTACTCTGGACGGCTCTGACTTAGAATACGTGGACAACTACAAATACTTAGGTGTCTGGTTAGACTGTAAACTCTCCTTCCAGACCCATATCAAACATCTCCAATCCAAAGTTAAATCTAAAATTGGCTTCCTATTTCGCAACAAAGCATCCTTCACTCATGCTGCCAAACATACCCTTGTAAAACTGACCATCCTACCAATCCTCGACTTTGGCGATGTCATTTACAAAATAGCCTCCAATACCCTACTCAACAAATTGGATGCAGTCTATCACAGTGCAATCCGTTTTATCACCAAAGCCCCATATACTACCCACCATTGCGACCTGTACGCTCTCGTTGCCTGGCCCTCGCTTCATACTCGTCGCCAAACCCACTGGCTCCATGTCATCTACAAGACCCTGCTAGGTAAAGTCCCCCCTTATCTCAGCTCGCTGGTCACCATAGCATCTCCCACCTGTAGCACACGCTCCAGCAGGTATATCTCTCTAGTCACCCCCAAAACCAATTCTTTCTTTGGCCGCCTCTCCTTCCAGTTCTCTGCTGCCAATGACTGGAACGAACTACAAAAATCTCTGAAACTGGAAACACTTATCTCCCTCACTAGCTTTAAGCACCAACTGTCAGAGCAGCTCACAGATTACTGCACCTGTACATAGCCCACCTATAATTTAGCCCAAACAACTACCTCTTTCCCAACTGTATTTAATTTTAATAAATTAATTTATTTTGCTCCTTTGCACCCCATTATTTTTATTTCTACTTTGCACATTCTTCCATTGCAAAACTACCATTCCAGTGTTTTACTTGCTATATTGTATTTACTTTGCCATCATGGCCTTTTTTGCCTTTACCTCCCTTCTCACCTCATTTGCTCACATTGTATATAGACTTGTTTATACTGTATTATTGACTGTATGTTTGTTTTACTCCATGTGTAACTCTGTGTCGTTTTATCTGTCGAACTGCTTTGCTTTATCTTGGCCAGGTCGCAATTGTAAATGAGAACTTGTTCTCAACTAGCCTACCTGGTTAAATAAAGGTGTTCTCAACTAGCCTACCTGGTTAAATAAAGGTAAAATAAAATAAATTAATAAAATACACAACCAGGGATAGACGTCTATCTCTCAACTGTCTGAAGGACTGCCAATCAGATGTCGAATCAGTCCGTCTAGCCTTAGCCCAAGCTGTCCACAGCCAATACACAGTCAATACACAGTCAATACACAGTGTCCACAGTCAATACACAGTGTCCACAATCAATACACAGTGTCCACAGCCCAGATAGTACTGCTGTACAGTAGCAACAGACAGGGATCAGTCAACATTATGTAGTACAGTAGGAACAGACAGGGATCAGTCAACATGATGTAGGACCAGACAGGGATCAGTCAACATGATGTAGGAACAGACAGGGATCAGTCAACATGATGTAGGACCAGACAGGGATCAGTCAACATGATGTAGCAACAGACAGGGATCAGTCAACATGATGTAGGACCAGACAGGGATCAGTCAACATGATGTAGGTACAGACAGGGATCAGTCAACATAATGTAGGAACAGACAGGGATCAGTCAACATGATGTAGGAACAGACAGGGATCAGTCAACATGATGTAGGACCAGACAGGGATCAGTCAACATGATGTAGGAACAGACAGGGATCAGTCAACATTATGTAGTACAGTAGGAACAGACAGGGATCAGTCAACATGATGTAGGAACAGACAGGGATCAGTCAACATGATGTAGGAACAGACAGGGATCAGTCAACATGATGTAGGAACAGACAGAGAGCAGTCAACATGATGTAGGAACAGACAGGGATCAGTCAACATGATGTAGGAACAGACAGAGATCAGTCAACATGATGTAGGAGCAGACAGAGACCATTCGACATGGTCCTGCAGTTCTCTGAGTCTAGGTGCTATCTGCCATTATGTGGTCCTGCAGTTCTCTGAGTCTGGGTGCTATCTGCCATTATGTGGTCCTGCAGTTCTCTGAGTCTGGGTGCTATCTGCCATTATGTGGTCCTGCAGTTCTCTGAGTCTGGGTGCTATCTGCCATTATGTGGTCCTGCAGTTCTCTGAGTCTGGGTGCTATCTGCCATTATGTGGTCCTGCAGTTCTCTGAGTCTGGGTGCTATCTGCCATTATGTGGTCCTGCAGTTCTCTGAGTCTGGGTGCTATCTGCCGTTATGTGATCCTGCAGTTCTCTGAGTCTGGGTGCTATCTGCCATTATGTGGTCCTGCAGGTCTCTGAGTCTGGGTGCTATCTGCCATTATGTGGTCCTGCAGTTCTCTGAGTTTGGGTGCTATCTGCCATTATGTGGTCCTGCAGGTCTCTGAGTCTGGGTGCTATCTGCCGTTATGTGATCTTGCAGTTCTCTGAGTCTGGGTGCTATCTGCCGTTATGTGATCCTGCAGTTCTCTGAGTCTGGGTGCTATCTGCCGTTATGTGATCCTGCAGTTCTCTGAGTCTGGGTGCTATCTGCCATTATGTGGTCCTGCAGTTCTCTGAGTCTGGATGCTATCTGCCATTATGTGGTCCTGCAGTTCTCTGAATCTGGGTGCTATCTGCCATTATGTGGTCCTGCAGTTCTCTGAGTCTGGGTGCTATCTGCCATTATGTGGTCCTGCAGTTCTCTGAGTCTGGTTGCTATCTGCCATTATGTGGTCCTGCAGTTCTCTGAGTCTGGGTGCTATCTGCCATTATGTGGCCCCTGCAGTTCTCTGAGCCTGGGTGCTATCTGCCATTATGTGGTCCTGCAGTTCTCTGAGTCTGGGTGCTATCTGCCATTATGTGGTCCTGCAGGTCTCTGAGTCTGGGTGCTATCTGCCATTATGTGGTCCTGCAGTTCTCTGAGTCTGGGTGCTATCTGCCGTTATGTGATCCTGCAGTTCTCTGAGTCTGGGCGCTATCTGCCATTATGTGGTCCTGCAGTTCTTTGAGTCTGGGTGCTATCTGCCGTTATGTGATCCTGCAGTTCTCTGAGTCTGGGTGCTATCTGCCATTATGTGGTCCTGCAGTTCTCTGAGTCTGGGTGCTATCTGCCATTATGTGGTCCTGCAGTTCTCTGAGTCTGGGTGCTATCTGCCGTTATGTGGTCCTGCAGGTCTCTGAGTCTGGGTGCTATCTGCCATTATGTGGTCCTGCAGTTCTCTGAGTCTGGGTGCTATCTGCCATTATGTGGTCCTGCAGTTCTCTGAGTCTGGGTGCTATCTGCCGTTATGTGGCCCTGCAGTTTTCTGAGTCTGATTCAGTTATTTGCGATGGCCATATTTACAATGTGTGTCTCCTGCTCTGGGGTGAACAGTCGACCTCTGCCCCCAGATACAGGTTTTCTTGCAGTTCTGTAAAAACATTTAAATGGTTTCAGTGATAGATCCTTCTCATTATAATGTACAGTATATATTACTGCACCAGTAAGACTACAGCACTTACAGGTACTTACCGATTCTCATTTAGAAATGTCCGGATGAGAACCTGCAACAGTTTTAGTGTCTCATGTTTGGTTGAATCCGTTGTCCAGCCTCCCTCACGCTGATCCTGTGGTTGACTGCATGGTCAACCACAGTAGCTCTGATGTCATCAGTTATTGTGTTCCTGATTCCTCCTCGTCTTCCATCTCTTACTGCTTCATCTCCTCATCCTCCTCGTACACCTCTTCCTCCTACTTCTTCATCTCCTCATCCTCAGCCTCCTCTTCCTCCTCCTCCTCATCCTCGTCCTCCTCGTTGTGTTTACAGTTTTGCAACAAAAAAAAGTGTGTTATAAAATTACAAACTGAGTGTAAAGCAGAGAACGTGCATTCAGTCTGGCAACACTTGGTAAATGCATTGCCCAGAAGGGATCATGGTTTCACCAGAGAGTGATTCAAGAATCACTGTTAGTGTTTAAGCATTCCGGCAAAAATATGGCACCATTTCCCTAACACAGTACACTACTTTTGACGGGAGCCCTATAGAGTAAGTAGTGCACTATGTAGGGAATAGGGTGCCACGTGAGCCCTAACCCATGTCTCATTGGCCTCTGATGGAGGCCACCTGATATTGTTTAATGCCACAGCAGCTGGTCTGTGGCGGATATGGAAACAGGGGTGACATTACTGAGTGACCTCTGGCAGATATTGATACTGAAGTATACAGGCATCTTAAAGGACAGCCTCTGTCCTCAACAGGACCCTCTGGAACGTCTAAAATGGCAGCCTATTCCCTATATCTTTACAGACGGGCATCTGAAAGGACGGCTTCTGTCCTCATGTCAGGACCCTCTGGGACTGTCTAAAATGGCAGCCTATTCCCTATATCTTTACAGACGGGCATCTGAAAGGACAGCCTCTGTCCTCAACAGGACCCTCTGGGAATGTCTAAAATGGCAGCCTATTCCCTTTATCTTTACAGACGGGCATCTGAAAGGACAGCCCCTGTTCCCATCAAGTCCATGTATCTTAGTCAGAGAGACAGTGCACAGCAAGAGGCCCAGTAGCAATTAGCCTGTAGAGCAGAGGGTCAATAACCTGCCAGCAGACTGAACAGATTAGACTGAACAGATTCAAATGCTATTTAGGCCTAAGGGTTGTGGTTGGGGTTAGAGTTTTTATTTTTTTATTTCACCTTTATTTAACCAGGTAGGCTAGTTGAGAACACCTTTATTTAACCAGGTAGGCTAGTTGAGAACAAGTTCTCATTTACAACTGTGACCTGGCCAAGATAAAGCAAAGCAGTGCGACACAAACAACAACACAGAATTACACATGAACAAGCATACAGTCAATAACACAATAGAAAGTCTATATACAGAGTGTGCAAATGGCGTGAGGAGGTAAGGCAATAAATAGGCCATAGTAGCAAAGTAATTACAATTTAGCAAATTAACACTGGAGTGAAAGATGAGCAGATGATGATGTGCAAGTAGTGATACTGGTGTGCAAAAGAGCAGAAAAGTAAATAAAAACAATATGGGGATGAGGTAGGTAGATTGGATGGGCTATTTACAGATGGGCTATGTACAGCTGCAGCGATCGGTTAGCTGCTCTGATAGCTGATGTTTAAAGTTAATGAGGGAGACATAAGTCTCCAGCTTCAGCGATTTTTACAATTCATTCCAGCCATTGGCAGCAGAGAACTGGAAGGAAAGGCGGCCAAAGGAGGTGTTGGCTTTGGGGATGACCAGTGAGATATGCCTGTTGGAGCGTGTGCTATGGGTGGGTGTTGTTATGGTAACCAGTGAGCTGACATAAAGCGGAGCTTTACCTAGCATGGGGCTTATAGATGACCTGGAGCCAGTGGGTCTGGCGACGAATATGTATGGAATCATTCCTTCTAAAAACTGTCTGGCTAACTAACACACACAGTGCAGATAAAGTCTTCACATTCATTGTTTTACACAATATCGTAATCACAGAGAGAGAGAGACAGAGAGAGAGAGAGAGAGAGAGAGACAGAGAGAGAGACAGAGAGAGAGACAGAGAGAGAGACAGAGAGAGACAGAGAGACAGAGAGAGAGAGAGACAGAGAGAGACAGAGAGAGAGACAGAGAGAGACAGAGAGACAGAGAGAGAGAGACAGAGAGAGAGAGACAGAGAGACAGAGAGACAGAGAGACAGAGAGACAGAGAGAGAGACAGAGAGACAGAGAGAGAGAGACAGAGAGAGAGACAGAGAGAGAGAGAGAGAGACAGAGAGAG